>NW_021552646.1:0-244 GCF_001605985.2 Dendrobium catenatum
AACTTTTCAATATATTGGCTTTATTAAATGATACTAAATTCATTAGTAATTATTTGTTGAAGCTATCATTGTCATTATCGTCTTTTAAATCAATTAATCAATCCAAATCTTTCAAAAAATCAACTCAAATTTTTGTCAACTTCCATTTTGATTATCTATTAAATAACAAAATCTTTTCAAATCGTATGCTCAAATCTTCAACTATAATTTTAGATCAAGTTGATCGTTTTGGTCAACGCCAATA
>NW_021552647.1:0-337 GCF_001605985.2 Dendrobium catenatum
AAAATGCAACGGATTTGGATTTAACATGACAATTTTAAAAACCAGGAAAAGTAACTACAGAATCACACCACATAAAAATATTCACTATGAAAATTGTGAGAAATAAGTACAGATCTTTTTTCTCTCTCACTCACTCCTTGCTTATCTTCTCTCTTATACTGCTCACACATACAAAATACAAGAGAAAGTCATGTAAAATAGTATGCACAAAGGGACACCATCCTTCAGAAAAAAGAGAAAGTCATGTGAAATAGTCTGCCTCAAAGCATTACAGAGCCAGTTTGGAGCGCTGCGACGCTCAAACCTCTATCATCATGCTGCTGTGGAGCTCGAACCC
>NW_021552648.1:0-250 GCF_001605985.2 Dendrobium catenatum
CATACCTATCTAAAGGCTCATAAAATATATAATAGAACTTTATAAATAAAATTTACTGCTTATGTGTACGTGTATCATGCGTGCGTTATGCGTACTCTATGCGTTCGTAATGCGTATGCTGCGAGTTCAGTATGCGTATTTTATGCGTTCGTACATACTATGTTTAATTTATGCGTATTATCATTTAATATGTAATATTTTACTCAAACCAAAGTAAATAATATTTATACACATAATTGAAAGATATATT
>NW_021552649.1:0-317 GCF_001605985.2 Dendrobium catenatum
AAACTCCTTCCATAAAATATATCTAATAGAAGATTAAAGCACGAATTGTTGAATCAGGAATCAAGATTTTTAAACTAAAGTATCGAAAGTATCAACGATTTTCTTATGCTTTTAAAAAGTACAAGAATGCTAAGCATTAAACTTTGTGGGCTCATTTTATGTCTCTTGGCAATTGGTTAGCGCACTGCGCATCTTTTGATTTTTGATACACATTTGTGTATATTTTTTAATTTGGCATCATTACGCAAATTTAATGCTTAAAAGTGATCTGATGGCACTAGAAAGTTTGTTAGGGATGTTAAGCCCTATAGAATTGG
>NW_021552650.1:0-351 GCF_001605985.2 Dendrobium catenatum
AACTTCATATTAAATTTATGTTTGTAAAAACAAATTTTTTCCTTAGTAGTTTCATGCCTGTCTTAAACTCATAATTTTAAAAATAGTAATCTTTTTAAATATAATATTTTGGTTAATTAAAGTACAACCTTGTTAACTTCTAAACTTTACAATTTTCCATTATTGATGGAGTGGATTTTAACTTACAAAGAGGAATATAGACAACAAGCTTATTCTAAGCTCTAAAAGGGAATTTAGGTTTAATTTATGATGGATGTGGATATATTAAAAGTTAATTGTTGAATCTTTATACTTAAAATAAGGTGTTTAAAAGTGAATATAGTATGATAGGTTTTTCCCATCATGATAAAG
>NW_021552651.1:0-256 GCF_001605985.2 Dendrobium catenatum
CGGAACTTATTCTGTTAAAACTCCCTCGCCGAATAAAGAAAAGCGGGGAGGCCGGGGACGAATTTTCGAAGCCCACAGATATCTGCATAGAATCCGCTCGATCGTACCCAAATCGCGTCGTTAAATACCGAACCCGTGGAAGCCTTCGGGATCGCTCTTCTCCTTTCACAAACTGCTGCTCGACTCTCTCCCATTCGCCACACTCAACTCCCGATCCCTCTCCCACTGTCGAATCTCTCGGTTCATTCTTCCCCTC
>NW_021552652.1:0-249 GCF_001605985.2 Dendrobium catenatum
AAAAGTGACCACACAATAACTATTTCATCCTATACCAACTCTAAATACAATCTTGCTCTTCCTAACGTCATGTTTATAGGAGTTATAATCACCACACACTTGCTCCTCCTTTCAATCTACATGCCACATACTTCACTTGCCTTTCTGGATGTATTTCCATATATTCAAAGAATATTTCTACAACTTGTTCCCAATTGAAATAATCTTCAATGATTAAGTGAACATCAAAGAAGGGGATACCTACACGAA
>NW_021552653.1:0-502 GCF_001605985.2 Dendrobium catenatum
TTAGAAGCTTTTTGAAGAGGAAGCAGAAGAGACGCCATCAATAGAATAAAGGTAAATTTAATAGAAATGGCAAAGTTTCTAATGAAGTGATTTGTTATGAATGCAGGAAACCTGGAAATATCAAGACTGATTGTCCAAAACTCAAAGCCACTCCTAGCAAGGAGAAGGTAGAGGAGAAACCAACTGTAAAGAAGGGAAAGAAAAAGTTTTAAAGAGCTTTTTGGGTGGACTCTACTTCAGATTCATCAGAAACTGAAAAAGAAGAAGAAGTCACCAATCTTCGCTTGATGGCAGATAGTCTTTATCAGTCAGATCAAGAAGAAGTAACTGACTTAACTTATGATGAATTGTTTGAAGTTTCTGAACACATGCATAATGCATATAGGAAAATAAAAAAAGATGCATGCTAGTGTAAGTTTAGAATTAGAAGAGCTTAAAAAAGAAAATGAAATCCTTAGGAAAGACCATGCTTTAATAGATGACAACCACATGAAACTACTCG
>NW_021552654.1:0-265 GCF_001605985.2 Dendrobium catenatum
CTCCCCCTTTTGTCATCACAAAAAGAGGGTCTAGAAAGACAAGAAAAACATCACAAAAGACTAACAAGCACACTAAAAAGACAGGAAACAAATAACACAAAATACAGACTAAAACAACGAGGGATCAGTATCATCAGATAGAGATGGTGGAGGTGGCTGCTGAAAGCAGGTGGCAAGTGTGGTGAACTGAGCATTGAACCAGGCGATGTCTTGGTCATGCTGCTTCTCCTGCTGAGTAACGAAACTGTCAAATCGGGCTAAATCC
>NW_021552655.1:0-268 GCF_001605985.2 Dendrobium catenatum
TGATTCAAGTCTTTGCTTACATCATTTGATTTCCAAATCAAGTGTGAGTTTAAGTTCAATTAAAGCTCAAATCAAGTCCTCTATCGTCCTTTGAGTTCATGTTTAATTTCACTTTGCAAGTTCAAGCCATGTCCACTTGATGTATAAATCAAGTTCAAATTTAGTTCATTTGCATTCAGTTCATTTTGATTTGAGTTCTGAGCATAGTTCCAAGTCCTTGGTTGTTCTGAATTCAATCAAGTTCTAGTTCTTCGTTCTTCTCATTTGA
>NW_021552656.1:0-292 GCF_001605985.2 Dendrobium catenatum
ACAATATGCCGGGCTGCCGGGGGTCCAAGGGGGCGCTGCCCCATGACTGGGTTCGAACAAAATTTATTTGTAAGAGTAATTTTGAAGTTCTGCTTATTTTTAAAGTTTGTAAGCCGTTTGTATGGAAAGATATCTAGCGGTATCGAGCATGTACCTAGCGGTATCGAGCATGTACCTAGCGCTACTGAGCGTTTTTTTAAAATTTTAAGAGGTGGACGCCTCTAAATCATGGTTTCTAGTGAAATACTTCAAGTACAATCAATAAGAATCATACCTGTTAAGTTGTAAATTC
>NW_021552657.1:0-1012 GCF_001605985.2 Dendrobium catenatum
TTTTTCATAATCACTAAATAATCATTATTTATTTATTTATTTATTAAATGTGTTAGTAATGATGGCATACATCCTATTTTGGTCGTATTATTTATGAGGCCTTAAGATACAAATATTTTCCTTATTGTTCCTCAAGCAAGCATAGATTAAATAAATATTGCTTGATCAAAGTTGTGTTGTGTGAGGCCCACAAAGAATTATATAGATATTTGTATGAACTAATGTTGGATGATTGTCTCTTTAATATCTTATAAGATCTAAAATAAATGACATTGATATTTTTAGGTGAAGTGATAGATTCCTTCTTAATTTTTATAAAATTTTAAATGCAGCAATATCAAGTTTTTATCCCACTATATAGAGTCAAATTCTCATTTAAATCTAATAAAAATAACATTTCTAATATTTTCTAACCAAGACTTTTTAGGTCTGCCTCTACCTTTCTTAGCATTGGCTAAATGCAATACATCTACTATGCTAATCAGATCATCAGAAGGCTGATGTTTTTTGTGGCCATCTAAGGCAACTCTCTGTGATCTTATTGACGACTGGAGTCACTCCAACATTTTCAAGTATATACTCGTTTAGTCGTTTCACATTTTGTCTATAAGAGTGAAGCCTCTCATCCGTCTGAGTATGGGTGTAAACGAGTCAAGTATCTGCCTAATCGAGCTAAGCTTGTTTGATTATTAATTACTGACCTCGGGCTCATTTATTAAGCCCAAGCTCGACTTGTTAAACAATTCATAGGCTCGAGCTCCGAGCTCGACTCGATTGCTCGAGCTCATTTAGAAAGCTCGAGCTTGACTCAATTATTGAGCTTTTAATGGCCAACATTCTACCTCATAAATCATTTCAGGTCACCACCAACTTGTAAAATATTAGAAATTTTAAAATAAATAAATAATTTCTTTTTAATGATATTATTTATTAGCTAACCTATAGGCTATTGCCACGTGGCAATTTCTCCCTTCCCTCTCGACTCACCTTACCTACCACGAAAGACCTGAGG
>NW_021552658.1:0-286 GCF_001605985.2 Dendrobium catenatum
TGTACGAAAACATTTCGTACACATGTACAAATGGGGTTGTTTCAAATCGTTTAAGTAAAATCGTCCAGGACGATCGACGATAATACGGGATGATCCAATGCGTATAGATTTGAATACTTGCAGTTTTTGGGCGGTTTTTCTTGTCTTTTGCATAAATAGTCAAAATTAGACTGCCACCCAATCTCTTTTTGTCATTTGATCTTCGTGCCTCTTGAGAGAATAGCCAAGGAGAGAGTGGAAGAGAGTATTGAAAGGAGGATTCCTACCATTGGAGCGAGAAGGCTTC
>NW_021552659.1:0-228 GCF_001605985.2 Dendrobium catenatum
TTTTAATATACCAGGTCTTCATTTAATATACATAGTGTTCATATGTATAGTTAATATCCACTACAGGAAAAACGCCGAAATCCGGCGGTTACTTTATATTAACCAGCGGTTTTTTGCCTTACCGGCGGCTTTACGGCGATTTTTTGACCGCCGGTAAAAATCGTGTAGGAAACTTTCACCGGCGGTTTTTTACCGGCGGTTTATTATGGCGGCGGTTTGCCGGCGGCT
>NW_021552660.1:0-619 GCF_001605985.2 Dendrobium catenatum
TTTATTAGTTATGAGATATTTTACAATCATTATTACTTGAAATGTGTGTTTTATAGTTGTTACTGAGGACCTAATAGAGTAAAATATCTCATAACTAATAAAATCTTATCTTTGGCAAAAGAGTCTTATTGGATAAAAGATCCGCCCTTTCATAAGAAGCTTGTTTCATAAAATTTTAGATCTAAATCAAAGTCCATATTTATATGGGGAGTAGCATTACAATTTTCAAAATCAACATGCATAGCTAGCTGTAACTACTAAATTTTATTTACAGACAAATGAAAAAAAATCAAAACTAAGTGGCCGGAAACTAAACTTTTATATAAATTGAGATCAATAACAAAAATTGTAAAAATTAGAAACACCTATGATGTTTCAACTGCAGATAATTAGCTTTGTAAAAAGATAAAATTGAAATCAAACAAACAAGAGAGGCCAAAGCGATAAATCTCTTAAACTTGTCAAAGCTTAAGCCCTAACCCGCGTGGAAAAGAGAATTGACCAGCAACCAACAAAAAAAATACTCCAAAAAATCAAATCCAATCAATCCATAACATATTTTGAGATATTAGCTGTATTTGCTGTTAAAATTGTGTTTGCATGGTAAGAATGAAATATT
>NW_021552661.1:0-218 GCF_001605985.2 Dendrobium catenatum
GTGTTATTTTTGTTAAAAAAAAATTTGAAAAAAAAAATATTATTCTTTGCTTCAAAATGCCTCCTTATTTTCATGTATTCATCAATTCAGGGGGAGTTAAGGAGATTTGTTTAAATTGAAATCATACAAACAATAATTGTTTTGCCATCATCAAAAAGGGGGAGATTGTTAAGATAGTTTTTATTTGCATGCTTTACATTTTTGCAACTTGTATAGTT
>NW_021552662.1:0-210 GCF_001605985.2 Dendrobium catenatum
GGTTCGTGGTTTCCTCTTTGCATCTTTCGTTTCATCTTTTATCGTGTTTTGTTTTTTTTTTTCATCTTTTCTTCCTCCCTCAACTTCACGACCAAGCACCCCTTTCGATGCCGTCGGCCCAATCTCTAACCGTCGGCCACCACCCACCACCTCATCTCAATTGAAATCCTTGTCTAATTTGGGTGTTCATGTTTTGGGCTGATTTCAAAT
>NW_021552663.1:0-289 GCF_001605985.2 Dendrobium catenatum
CCTATTTTAGAGGTTTCAAATTATTTCAAATGGATGTGAAAAGTGTCTTTTTAAATGGAATAATTGAAGAGGATGTTTTTGTAGAACAACCTCTAGGTTTTGAAAATTCTAATATACAAAAATCATGTTTTCAAGTTGAAAAAGACATTATATGGATTAAAACAGGCACCTAGGGCTTGGTATGAGAGGTTGAGCACCTTTCTACTTGAAAAATCATTTAAAAAATGAAGTGTTGATACAACTCTCTTTTTAAAAAGATGTGGAAAGGATATACTCATTGTTCAAATTT
>NW_021552664.1:0-2228 GCF_001605985.2 Dendrobium catenatum
TTGAAAATACAACTATTTTTGTCTGCCTAAAAATTTGCTTTGACATCTAAAAATAGAAGTGTAATATAATAAAAGTCTTAAAATATCATTTTATACAACTCTTAGGATTTTGATAATTTTTTGAAAAATGTGCATTTTTGTCTAATAGGATTCTTTATTGCCTACCGTTATGACATTTCAGTATCTTTCTAATTAAGCTCAATTGTGCATTATTTATTGCAATGCATTAAAAATGGATGTTGATATATGCTTGAGTAAAATCTTGTCGCTTTTATTATTATAGTACTATGATAATAATATACGTATGTTAAATAAATAAGTAAAGACTAGTTGACCCGTTGGTTGGAGATTAATTGACCTGTAAAAAATGGGGGGCCAACGAGCTTTCATTTAAATACTATGGTTTAGTATTATCCTCTACTAATTCACGTGATACTGATTGAGAGTTATAAGGAGATCATTACTATGCCGACGGGCAAAAGAGTGACTCTATTTACTGAGCTAATAATTTATTAATACTAATACTAACACTGGAAATCACCGTGATAGTCAAGACTTTTTATTTGTTTAGTGTGACTACTAAAATACATGATTTTATTGCATTATTCTTATTATTATATGGGTTTATTATTACTGTGTGAATTTATTATTATTGTACGTATTTACTATAATTGTATTATCATACTATGCTCATGCCACTAGATTGTTATAGTTACCAATTTAGATACTGATATTATTTAATACTACTAATTCATTGTACTGATATTAAGTATGTGATATACTAAGCCTATGATATAGAATACATGAATAGCATGTGTATATTCATATATAATTTTATTACATTGACATGATTTTGATAATCTTTATCGATGTTTTTATTTGATACTTTATATGATTTCTATATTAATGGTATTATGAATACGACATTTTCTTTATAGATTTGACACTCATATTAGTTTACTTCTTTACTAACTTTTATATTATAGTATTTTATCATTTATAGATTATACTACTATTGCATATGAATTTTACTATTTATGCACTAATTTAATGATCATATGGATGCTTCTGATATGATTTGATAGCTAATATACATATTGCTCCCTTGTCATACTTTAAATTCGGTTATAAGTTTTGGTGACCTGCTGGGTTATTTAAGTTCATTATATATTGTTAAATGATTTCAGATCAGGGTAGAGAAGGAGTGTGAGGCTGGTCAGGACTTTTTAGGTTCTATTTCTATTTGTTTTTCTTTTTTGTACTTAGAACATAGTAATTATGATATGATTATATAAATCATGAGTAATGTATATGAGTTTTAGTAAAGAATGCAAAATGTACACTGATGTTTTAAATTATAGAATTTATTATATTATTTATTCTTGATAGATGATATTAGATAGCTCTGGTTGTTTCTTATTAAAAGATTAAAAGAAAAATTCTTCCAATTTAAATTCTAGGGCATCACACTATTTCCTTCATAGGTTATGCATAGTTTATCTCAAATATCTTTCTAGTAGTATAAGTTGATACAAACATATAATCTTTGGATTTCAATGCATAAAAAAATAGTTTAAATATTTTACATTCAGTTGGACTAAATCCCTATACTCATTAATCTATTCATTAAATGATAGTTCAGTTTTAATGCCATTCACAAACTGATAAGGTGTTAAATATCCTTCTTAGACTAACATTACCATGCAATTTATAGACTGCAAGGAAGTTGCAAAATTTCTAAAAGTCAAAATACATATTGTGAAATAAAGGTGGACGGGTTATGTAATAGCCCTTGATAGAGTTACGATTACCAAAATGAGCCATTAATTACTTTTAAAAAATTTTTCTAAAACCTTGTTTTTGAAACTCGCTCTAATACCACTTAAAAGTTTTATAAGGATATTAGACCTCACAGAACTAGCCCAATGCACACCAAGAGGGGGAGTGAATTGGTAAATTAAAAAATCCTAAGCAGAAATATTTTTTTTATATAAAATTTTCAAACATTGAACTAAACAATTTGATCACCCAATGTAAAAAATAATTTAACAATAATTTTAATAATGATGATGAAATTATAATTAACATAATAGAACATTAATCTCAAATTTTAACCAAGCAGTTATCATAAAAATTAAGTATGAAAAATGAAAAAGCACACTAAAAATTTTATATTGGTTAGGTCAACCTTGACCTATGTCCACTCCCTAGAGTTCTCCACTCCGATA
>NW_021552665.1:0-227 GCF_001605985.2 Dendrobium catenatum
TTCTTTCTCTCTCTCTGTCTCTTACTCTCTCTATCTATCTCCCTCTCTCTTTCTTCCTCTCTCTCTTGCTCTCTCTTGCTCCGCCTCTCTCTCTCTATCTCTCTCTCTCGCTCTCTCTCGCTCTATCTTTATCTCTCTCTCTCCCTCTCTCTCCCTCTCTTTCTCTTGCTCTTTATTATTCTTTCTCTAGCTTTCTCTCACTTGCTCTCTCTTTCTTACTCTCTGTC
>NW_021552666.1:0-386 GCF_001605985.2 Dendrobium catenatum
CTTGATGCATGTGAGAAGAAAAAGGAGAAAACAATTACACTAAAGGCGCACAAGTCAGATTATGAATCTTTCAGGTCTAAAAACGAAGAAGTTGCCTTCATCACAAGGCAATTCAAAAGCTTTCTAAGGAAGAAACAAAAGCATTATCAAAATTGGAGAAAAGGTAAGGAACATAAACATGTTAAAGGATCTTCTGATGTTATATGTTTTGAGTGCAGGAAGCCTGGACATGTGAGAACTGATTGCCCTACGCTTAAAGATCACTCAAGCAAAGGAACGGGTGAGGAGAAACCTAAGCCAAGGAAGGACAAGATGAGTACAAAAAGCATTTTGGGCAGATTCAGCATCAGATTCATCAGAGACATAACCAGAAGATGAGACATCAA
>NW_021552667.1:0-323 GCF_001605985.2 Dendrobium catenatum
GCAGGTACTTCTATTCCCAATGTAAGGAAGATCTCTTTTATTTTGGAGGAGTATTGTTCTTGGACGGGCCAAAGAGTCAACAGGATTAAATCTGCTATTCTCTTTAGCAAAAGGACTCCCTCTTCTACTAGTTCCCGGCTGGCCAAGATGACTGGATGTAGGAAAGTTGAAGAGATGGATTATCTTGGAATCAAGTTAGCAGTGAGAAGATTGGTCAAGCAGGACTTTGGTGTTTTGGTGCAGCATGCTCGTGCCAAAACGTTATTATGGGGAGTCAGACATCTGTCTTTGGCAGGTAGAGTGACTTTGATCAATGCTGTCTT
>NW_021552668.1:0-338 GCF_001605985.2 Dendrobium catenatum
AGCCCTCATTTTTATTTAGGGGGAGCTGAGCAAGCACGTGCATAAAACATTATTAGAAATCATGATAATGCTCCCCCCTTTTTTATTAGCATTGAGCATGGCCATCTGCACGGAAGAACAGTATATATATGGCGCTCCTAACCTAGGGGTAGATCTAGCGATCATCACATCACAGAGTGCAGGAAAAGTAAGCAAACACAGCAATTCAATTTTCAAACAGCATGCAGTGAAAACTACGAAAAGCTCCGGCACACAACAGAAAGTAAATCCCAGCGGCCTAACCTAGATCTAGAGGTGGTGCCCCTAGCAAACAATTCTATGTGTGTGTAAGGCTAGTG
>NW_021552669.1:0-246 GCF_001605985.2 Dendrobium catenatum
TAAATAGAAAAAGGAAAACAAAGATTAGAAAAAGAAAAGTGGAGAGTTGGATTCTCTGTTTACAAGAAATTGGAGAGCGGTGTGTAGGTTTTGGTAGTTGAAACAAGTGCTTAAGAGGTTTGGGGATTGGTTGCGGCAAGAGGAACAGAGGGGTTGCTTGCTTGAGCTGGGACGTGAGAGCTTGCTTAGTGGAGAGGAACAAGAGTGGCTGTTATGATTTGAAGTTTATAAAATCCAGGAAAATGT
>NW_021552670.1:0-225 GCF_001605985.2 Dendrobium catenatum
TTAGCTCCTGTAGACAGAACGTTATACAGTATTTAGGATTTACAGGTAGAAGAGAAAGTTTTCGTGAAGGGTTCAAGGCGAAATGATAAGGTTAGCATTCTTAACAACAGTTCGGGTGATATTTACAACAAATGAAGTTGTGTTCGTATCATTATTTTGACAGTAATAACCCTGGAAAACTCACTCAATAAATTGAGAATATGTTAAATACACACTAATTCTTTA
>NW_021552671.1:0-291 GCF_001605985.2 Dendrobium catenatum
AAACTTTGGATCATTTCTCTTCATCACAAATGACATCGACAAAAATGTAAATATTCTATTATAGATTAAAACATTTGTATATGTCATTTTCTAGAATAGAATGGAAAATATTTTGAAGAATAAAAATTTTGAACATTTATTGAATTGAAAATTTTCTCCCCTTTTTAATATAGATGATCCTTACAACTTACAAATATTCCACTGGGGATTTTGTTTTTATATTGGATCATCATATGTGAAAAAGGAAAACTAAAAAAAGGACAATTCTACAGTAGTATTATAGAATATCTC
>NW_021552672.1:0-1251 GCF_001605985.2 Dendrobium catenatum
ATAGCTCAAAGACTCAAAATCTACAGCTAAAACAAATCTACTGAAAACCCTTTGGCATAAGCGTAGCTTGATATAAAAAGCAAAAAAAATCTTCGAAACCATCTCAAGATTAAAAGAAGCAATGCAAACAATTCGATTTACTATGGCAAAAATTTCTTACATTAAACTCTAATGGAATAGAATAAATTCCAGCCAAATGAACAAAACCTGGCTCTTATTGCAAGCGCATAGTGAAGAAAGAAGCAAACCATATATATAATAGAAGATAATAAATGTATTTGATTTTTCTTCCAGTGTCACTAATACAAGAATCAATAATTAGCATAAGTCAATTGATTAATTAAACTTGTACCAAACAAAAGTAGATTCTCCTGTCCACTATATATTTAGGTTTAATTCAATCACCCAACTTTTCATCATAATTGATATATCATCAAAAAATTATCTTGATCGGCACGAATCTCGAGGTAAAATCAAGCCTGCAACTTCAAAAATTAAATCCAGGATCACATGAACTCCAATGTCAGCAAACTTACAGTCAAACTGAGCATCTCGGAAATACAAACCCAACGACACCAAAGTCGACTCAATCCGAGCTCAAATGAGTCCAAATCAAGGACCCGAAGCGCTTTTGGAAAGTTTGAACCACAATTTGAGTTACCAAACGGTCTCGAAACATGACGTGCTTATAGTCGAATCGAGCAGCTCGACAAGACGAATCCAACGAGCCCAAGATTGCCGAATTCCGACTTCATTAAGACCTTCAAATATCTGACAAACGGTACACAATCAAGGGATTCAATATCGGTCGTCCATCCAACCACTTCCCGTTTACCCCTGATCTCTCACCTATTTCCAAGTCATCCCACTTCATAAATCTATAAATAGACCCCTCATTTCTCTTGAAAGGGGACCCAAGCAAGAAGAAGAAGAGAATGATAGGAGGGAAGAAACTCCTCGACCACCGCCGGAGTTCTGCCCGACGCCTAAGTGACGCGGGAATTCTGCCCCACGCCCAACTGACGTCGGAATTCTACCCGACGCCAAAATTTCTGCCCAAGCGACGCCGGATTTCTGCCCAAGTGACGCCGGAATTATGCCTGACGTCCAAGTGAGGCCGGAACTCCGCCCGATTTCCAAGTGCCGCAGGAATTCTAAGTGACTCTGAATTCAACTCGAATACATAACTTGTGTGTAACTGGACTTCAATCCGGAAGTAAATCATTGTAATCTGATCGTCCTAAATTCTAA
>NW_021552673.1:0-237 GCF_001605985.2 Dendrobium catenatum
AATACTTGTAAATAATATGTATAAAGTTATATATAATATGTATAATGCTTATACATAGCATGTATAAACTTATAGATAAAATGTATAATGTTTATATGAACTTGTACATGGTGTGTATAAAAATGGTACATAATTCTTGTAAACATAATGCTTGTAAATAGTGTGTATAACCCTGTATATAGAATACATAAACATGTACGTAATGTGTATAATGCTTGTAAAAACTTGTATATAGTG
>NW_021552674.1:0-988 GCF_001605985.2 Dendrobium catenatum
AAACATAGATTTCAGTTCAAAAACTATTGGGTGTCCAAACCGAAATTTTGGGATGAGCTCATCTCCATTTTTTCTCAAAAGTTTCACAGCAGCCCTATCCACTCCTTTTATCATAAGCTCAAATCCTTGAAGATTAAGATTAAAACTAAGAGTTGGGCCTCCTCCACGACTCTGAATAGTGAAATCAATGAGCTTAACCGCAATCAGAACAACATCATTTCTCAACTTCAGGCATCTCCCCTTGATCCTGAACTCAACCTGGCTTTAAAGCTTATCAACCACAAACTTGCTGATAGAAATGCGGATTGGGCAGATTGGACTATCCAACGTGCTAAAGCTAAATGGATGTCCAGTGGGGAAGATGATCTAAAATTTCTTTATTCCAAAATCAATGTGAGGCATAACATTAATCTTATTAAAGGCATCTCCACTGATAATGGTATTCTCAACAATCACAAAGACATATCCCAAGCTATTATTCAGCAATTTCAAAAGCTTTTTAACACCACTACTCCTCCTTCTAACAATGGACGCAGTGCACCCACTCTCCATAAACTCTCCACTTCTCTTGTACATCAACTGGTTGCCCCTATTTCTGTGGATGAGATCAAGAATGTCATTTTTTCCTCTCTTAATCATTCAGCACCGGGCCCTGATGGGTATACATTTGAATTTTATAAGTCTTCTTGGAATATTATTGGCAGGCAGCTTTGTGAAGCTATTTGGTCCTTCTTTTCTACGGGATCTCTTCCTAGGCAAGCCAAGGCTACGACCATTGTGCTTATTCCTAAGAAGCCTCATGCTAGCAACATATCAGATTATAGGCCTATCTTTCTTTGTAACACTTTTTATAAGATTATTGCCAAAATTCTTGCCAACAGATTGAGAGAGGTTATGCCTTACATCATCCATCCTAGCCAAGCTGGTTTTATTCATGATAGGAATATCTCGGATAATGTCTTGCTTGCTTCGGACATTCTCTTGGATT
>NW_021552675.1:0-324 GCF_001605985.2 Dendrobium catenatum
CAATGAAACTAATGAATTTCCAATGAATTGACATGTTCCAGATGTGCTTTTCCTATCCACTCTACAGCCTGTAAAGTTAGAATCTGAATAACCAATAATTTCAAATGAAGAGCTAAACTTAGGATACCAAATTCCTAAGTTCTGAGTTCCTAGTAAGTATCTTAATAACCTTTTCACTGCTGTCAAATGTGATTCTTTAGGATCTGATTGAAATCTAGCACATAAGCAAACACTGAACATAATATTTGGTCGACTAGCAGTCAAGTAAAATAAAGATCCAATAATCTCTCTAAATTTCTTTTGATCAACATATTTTCCCTTAAG
>NW_021552676.1:0-326 GCF_001605985.2 Dendrobium catenatum
TAAGAAGGCATTGGATACATCTAACTAAATAATGGACCAATTATTTATGAAAGCACCAAAATAATAACTCAGATTGTTCGCATTTTGACAATTGGACTGAATGTTTCAATATAATCAATATCATACTCCAGTTTGTAATGAACTACTAGACGGGCATTGTCTAGCAGTAGAACAATTTTTCATCCTGTAAGACCATAGCATAACTTCCAAGATCACTTTGTTGGGTGTTATGAGAGATGTTTAGGACTTGTTAGGACATGAGGTGAGCTTTTTTAAATAGCTCAGCATTGGTAAATAAAATTAGGGTCATCATACAATCAAAGTGT
>NW_021552677.1:0-405 GCF_001605985.2 Dendrobium catenatum
TTGATGAATCTTTGGTTACATTATTCTATTTGATTTAATTTAGTAGTCATGCAATATTCCTATTCTTTTTACAAAATCAAGGAACTAAAAATGTATTTTTGATTAATAAATGCAAGGGTTTATTCCTTTTGTTGAGGACACAAGTATAGGTGGTTGCCTGAGTACAGCACAAGGATCAGATCAAATTTTGAGAGGAGAGGAGCGACCCATCTCAGAGATATGTTCACGGACATTAGAATGTCCGTGCAGCGGCCTAATTGGATTGGAGAGGGCGTTTGGGCATATTTGAGTAGTGCTTGGGCTACCCCGGAGTTTATAAAAATGGGAGAGCAGAATAAACAGAATAGAGCCTCTGACTGCGGCGGTTAAGGAAGCTCTCTTCATACTGGTGGATGTACCTCATAC
>NW_021552678.1:0-301 GCF_001605985.2 Dendrobium catenatum
AAAAAATTCATTAAAGTTTAATTTCGGTTAAATTTATTAAAAGAGGGAAAATTTTTTAACTACCAATTCACCCCCCTTCTTGGTAGCCTTGGGACCTTAACTTAGGTTTAATAACCTATTCATTAGACTCAAAAGACTAGGCGTGGATTGAACAAAAAAGTCAATCATTCAGCCTTCATTTCAACTATAGAACCCAAAAATATTGATCAAGCACTTTCAGATGAATTTTGGATTTTGGCCTTGCAAGAAGAGCATAATCAATTAGTAAGAAATAAAGTTTGGGAATTAACTACAAGGCCAA
>NW_021552679.1:0-354 GCF_001605985.2 Dendrobium catenatum
AAGGATCCGGGGCAATGCAGGAGACTAGAAGGTGAGGAAGTTGAAGATGCCCATATTTAAAGAAGAAGATACATATTGGTGGATTTATAAGGAGGAGAGATACTTCGCCATCAATGGGCTGACGGAGGAGGAGAAGCTGATCGCAGCCGGATTGTGCTTAGAAGGAAAAGTCCTGTCATGGTATCAGTGGAGAGATCATATGAGGCCCATCAGGAACTGGAGGGAATTCAAAGACTACATAATAGAATGTTTCCAAACCGACCGGGGAGGAGATTTCTATGAGCGGTTCTTTGCTCTGACACAAGAGGGATCATAGCAAACTACCGGGTGTAGTTTGAGCACCTGACTAGCATG
>NW_021552680.1:0-240 GCF_001605985.2 Dendrobium catenatum
ACCAATGTTTAATTAAAATAAATAATTAATAATTATTTAAAATTCAAAAAAAATCCCAAACACTTTATAATCTCTTATTGGCTCATTCCTGACCTTTGGAGTTGATTTCAAGGAGTTTGGAATTCATTTGGAGCAAAATCAAGAAAACCCTTATAATTAAATAATTAAATAAATTCCATAAATACATCAAACTTTGAAAAATTATAACTAACTCTAGAAAACTCCAAATTGAACAAACTC
>NW_021552681.1:0-226 GCF_001605985.2 Dendrobium catenatum
CTCCTTCCTTTTCCTTCTTCTCTACTTCTGTTTCATTTTCTTTCCCTATTTTTCTTCTTCTTTCCATTTATTTCATTCCTTCTAGTTTACTGTTTGGATGCGATTCCTTCAAAGTTGGAATTCTGTAGTAGTAGGCTGATAGATTTTGATGGCCTCATCCGATGGATTACACTATCACCTAAGCTCCTTTTTTTTTAGGTTGTTTGTTCTCTTCATGTGTGTAAGT
>NW_021552682.1:0-884 GCF_001605985.2 Dendrobium catenatum
TGAACTATTACAATAAATTAATCAAACAAGGGAGAAAATACATGATTTAAGAAAAGGAGAAAAAAGGAGACATACGAATAAGAAGAGATAGAGAGAGAACTTCAGAGTTTTCATAAAGATCACATGATCCATAAGCCCACTCATAAATTCTACTTCCCGTTCATAAAAAAAAATGCTACTGAGTTACCTGCATATAAATTGCACAACAAGTAGAGCTATGAGTTTAGCGCGAAAATTAATTTGAAATTTGAATCTGATCAAATCACTGAGCCAAGCTACGAGTCAAATGTTCAAATAAGACTTTTTTTAATCAATTTTGATTTGTAAGTGAATTGGATCGGATCAATATATCAAATAAAATTTTATGTATCATTAAAAATTAAACTTTATAAGGATTATTTTTCTTAAACTCCAAAGTCTCAAGCTCAGTCTCCACTTATCTTGATTTTCATTTACTTTCTCATGCATGCTTTGCATTTGGCAATTTGCCCTAATTTTGGTTATTGTGATTAGTCATGGCTTTAGCATTACGTGAGGAGCAATTATTTCTCAAAATGGTTAATGGGATGATTTGGTCGGAGATAAATTTTTTTAGAGCTTCCGACTACGTGAGCATTGATTATTGTGAATTTCTTTCGAAATTTGGTTTGGGTATTGAGTTTTTGTTTTAGAATTTTTGACTGTTGACTAAGGCTTCATTTGAAATAACTTTTTTATTGCTTTATAAATCAACGTTTTAGTATAAAAAAATTTTTAACTTGAAAATTTTTAATTAAAAAAGTGCTTTAAAAAGCATGAAGAAAGCTGCCCTAAACGAAGCCTGTTTGGTACGAACAATTATTACGTCCTCTGACCGGACGTAGAGCTACGTTCGGCCGCCAATA
>NW_021552683.1:0-3080 GCF_001605985.2 Dendrobium catenatum
CCCTATGCATGCAGCCGGCCGGACCGCAACCTACAGGGGGAAAAACGCTTCATTCTCTCGATTGGATGGACAAAATTGCACGAAACTTTAGATTTGGATTCTACACGTGAAGAGCATCAATGGGGAACGTTTGGTTTGATCTAAAAAGCACTTTATGAAATTCTATTTAACCCTAAGTGTTCTAAACTAGGGTTTGCGATATACCTCAATCCACACGGTGGATTCGGGAGATCTTGGGCTCGTTGGATTCGTTGAATCTCCAAGAACGATTCTCCTGTTGAACTCGTGCTCTGAAACGGCCTCGATTGGACGGGATTCATCCTGGAACGGGAATCAGCTTGGGTGGCCGGAGATCTCGTCGGCGGCGACCTTGGACGGTCGGGTTCGACGTGGGGAAGGGTCAGGGATCTCTCTGGAGCTCTCACACAAAATTTCAAACGTTAAAGCGGTCTAGAGAGGGAGTATGAGTCAAAAGTCCTAAATTAGACTAAAATTCTCCTATTTAAACCTCCTAGCCCTATTATTGACGGCTTGGATTTAATCAGAGGGTCATTAGGAGGGAAATAAGATAGATTCCACGATATTTTGAATTTCAAAACGCTCATAAGCAATTAAATCCATTAATGAGGACTTAATGAGCTCTAAATAGGTTATTTTAACCTATTAAAGACTTGGTTTGACTAAGTCAACGATTGACTTGGTCAAACAAGTCAAGAAAATCAAGGGAATCAATAGGTTTAGCCATAGTGTAGGTTCGAATCGATTTAGAATTGATTTGGGCTTAAAAGGTCCAAATTGATCAACCCTGGTTGACTTGGTCAACCAGGTTGACCAAGGGTCCAAGTCAGGGTCCAACAGACTCGACTCGACTCATTGAACCCATTGTGGAGGGTCTTAGGGTCTGAATTGGTCAATTTGACCAAGTCAACTGTCCAGGCCCAAGTCTGGGCAAAATCGAGGTCAACAGTAACAAAAAATTTAAGCTGAAGACTTTATCGCACTGCTGACTGATGCTGAACAAGTTATGTTTCAATCCATCAACTAGTAAAATATTTTTAGTGATAAAATTTTTAGAGTTTCTAATTATACCTGACCCCACCACTCTCTTCGTGGTGTTATCTCCAAGTGTTACCTTCTTTCCTGCCCTGGCCTTCAGTAATATGAATTGATTTGCATCTTCAGTCATATGCCTTAAACATCCACGGTCCAAGTACTACATACTCTCACGAAACCTTCTTTGAGAGCACACCTACAAAATCATCAGATGTTAGATTTGTGAACATAAACAAGTTTGGGTCCCTTCTTATGGAAAGAAGAATGAAATACATGTATGCTATATTATATATTTTGAAGTTTTAGTCTCCACGCCAAGTGTATTCTATGATAAACGGTGTACGTATGGGAGATATATCCTAGCATGCCACAAGAAAAATATTTAACACTAGGAAAAAGATTTTTTATTCTATTCGGTTTATGGTGCCTCTTTCTAGGTTTGAATGATGCATGTTAATCTGATTGATTATGAAACTCTTGCATTGTAGGTGATTTTTTATTTTCCTTGTAAGTAGTTAATTTGTCTTCTAAAAACTTATTTGCATTTTCAAGAATTGACTTTTCTATTTTCAAGGCATGCTCCCTATTATCTAAATTAGATGTAAGAGTATTTAAGTCCTTATTTGCATTTTCTAGTTCAATATGTAATCTTTTCAAAGAATTATGCTCATTAGTTAAATCAAGATGTTTTTTATTCAATTCATCAAATTCATCAAGTAAAGTAATATGATTGCTATCTAAAGTAGAATGATCTTTTCTTAAGCATTCATGCTCTTTTTGTAGATTTAAAAAATTAGTTTTAAGGATAGCATATAGTTTATTGAGTTTCCTATATGAAGAATGATTTTTTTTAGAAATGTTAAGTAATTGATCATAAGTAAGCTCACATACCTCTTCTTGATCAAAGTGATCAAGATGTTCATCATTTATTAAAATTAGGTTTATTACCTCTTCTTCTGCTTCAATCTCAGGCAGTCTGATGCTGATTCCACCGAGAAAGCCTTTTGGATCCTTTTCTTGTCCTACTTAAACTTAGGTTTTTTCTCACCCTTCTCCTGGATTGGGTGAGCTTTTATATTTAGGAAATCAGACTTCAGATACCCTGGCTTCCTGTCAAAACAAATAACATTAGAAAAAACTTTAGAATTTTTATTATTCTTACCTTTATTCCATTTCTCATGATGCTCTTGAATTGCTTAGTTATTAAAGTGATGTCATCATTTTTAGAACCAGAGGATCTAGTGTCAAAATCTTTAGCCTTTAAGACTACAATTTTGTCATTTTTCTTCTCATCTACATCAAGCTGCCTTTGGTTCACTCCTTGCTCATAAGCAATGTGTGATCCAAGTAAGTTATCAATTGAATAAATATTCAAATTCTTAGATTCAATAATGACAGTAATGTTTTCATCAAAGGAAGAAGATAAACATCTCAGAATCTTATTAACTTTTTCATAGTTTGTTAGTTCTCTTCCTAAGGCATATAGGGCTATAATAATGTGTAAACCTAGTATACATTTCAAAAATATATTGTTTAGGTTTCATGCAAAAAATTTTATAATCATGTAGAAGAATGCTCAATCTAGATTATTTAAATTCATTTACACCTTTATATGTTATGCACAATTTGTCCCAAATTTCTTTTCCAGTGGAATAAGTGGAAAAATGCATATAGTCTTCAGATTTAAGGCACAGAAAAAATAATTCAAGTGCTTAGCATTCAATTGTGCTATATCTCTATCATCAATAGTCCAATAAACAAAAGAATTTTTTTTAAACACGATTTACTAATCTAAAAGATATAGAATAACCTTCTATAACGAACAACCACATATGATAATCAATTTATTGTAGAAAGGTGGACATACAAGTTTTCCAAAAATAAAAAGGTATATATAAAAAAGAGGTGGTCTTGTCTTTGAATATCCTTCCATGGTGTTTTTATTTCCAAAGTTAGCCAAGGATAAAAATTAAAAATTTATCTAAAACTTGATCTTATGAATTCCGCTTTGATACCACTCAGAAGTT
>NW_021552684.1:0-590 GCF_001605985.2 Dendrobium catenatum
TTAATTAATTAAAATGTTAATATTTAATTTAATAATTTTAAATAAATAAGGGGTTGTTTGGTTGGAGTAAAAGTGAATGCTTTGCATTTTCAATTTTTGGTCTTTGGTTGGCAAGAGAGTAAAATGAAGTAAATTTCTAATATATTCATAACTCTCTGCATTAGTTCATTTTTTCGTGTAAAGTGAATCCGCTCAAAACCGAGCGCAAAAAAGAATTTCTGTGGGTGAGAAAGAGTAGCCCGCATAATACATCTTTGTTTCTTCCTCCTCTGGCGAGAACCATCGACAGGGTACCCAAGAGTGGAGACCTCCACCTCTGCTGCCTTTTGCCTGTGAAATCACGTCACGTCACCTACAAATTTTCCTTGCACGAACATCTAGTTTTTATCCTTTTGCATTTGACAAGGGATGCTAAGATGCTGCTTCATGACAACATAATCACAAACATTATGTTGCTAAGATGCTGCTTCATCGACAGGGTACTCGGATGTGCTTGATTGTGCTGGTGGGATCGAAAATTATACGGAGACCTTACGAATTGCTGTAGCCCATTTGGTGAGGTATGCGGCGGAAGAAGCAGGTTCACAAGA
>NW_021552685.1:0-246 GCF_001605985.2 Dendrobium catenatum
CAAATTTATGTACTAATAGTATCAGCTACCCAAAATACTCAATTTCTAGGTCACTGACGCTCCAGAGATTCATTCTAATGGATTTCATGTGAAGTTTGATATCACTGAGGGACAGATTGGTTTTGTTCTTCCAACAGTCATACCTCCATTTGATGCTGACACCTTGAAGCAGTACTTATGTGGTGAAGGTTATCAAGGTAGCGACATCGCATGGAACACTTGTATCTTTCTTCCATTTAGGTCCCA
>NW_021552686.1:0-201 GCF_001605985.2 Dendrobium catenatum
ATAAGGCAAGTATCTTCCAATGCCAACATCAATGCATGCTCCTTTTGTCATATCCACAAAAATATTTCTCTAACTTATCACCAAAAACACATAATGAAAACTAGAGGTGAAATAATCAAATAAGTTTTTTATACATGAACACTAAAGAGATTCATTGAAAGAAAATATCTCAAAACCAATACAGCAATCCAAACACAAGTA
>NW_021552687.1:0-236 GCF_001605985.2 Dendrobium catenatum
ATTTAGTCGCCTTTCTTTTCTTTTCTTTTAGTTTTTTTGCTAATTTTCTTACTTGGGATTTAAAATCAAAAGCTTCGAAAAAAATGAGAAAATTAAAAAAAAACAAGGCAAGTGTCACGACCCGACCCGATCCGTGACGGATCCCGCTCGCACCGGGTCGCGACCGGAACGAACCGACTGACTTACTGACCAGGATTTTGTTATGGAATTTGGTTCGAAACTGAATCTTCCAAATA
>NW_021552688.1:0-225 GCF_001605985.2 Dendrobium catenatum
AAGAGAAGGATAAGGAGATATCAGAGCTGAATAGCAAGATGACGGAAATGATGACACAGATGATTGCGATGATGCAGTTAATGCAAAAGAACATTACTACTACTCGTACACTTGCTCAGCCAGTCGATCATCAAAATCAACCAGTTAATCAGCAGATATCAAGTAGTATTCCTACAAATCTGCCAACTGATCCAATACCCCAGGTGTCTGGAGTACGAACCAGGA
>NW_021552689.1:0-3147 GCF_001605985.2 Dendrobium catenatum
GGTGCAGAAATTTTCATTAACATTCATTCATTAACTTCAAAAAAAAAAAAACACAAGGGGCTTATATATAGCCTCATACAATGAAAGGGAAGTAAAAGACAACATTGCCCCTAGGTCTTACATATGACAAAACCCTTAAGAAAAGGTAAAACGGGAAATGCTAATAAAACAAATACATAATGCAAACAAATAAAACAAATGCATATGATAAAAAATAGATCCGCGCGATCGTGGTCCTAGATCGTCGGCCACGTCTCTGAAAGACTTTTTATGATCTGATGTCCTCATCAGGCTCTACATTCATTGCTCTAAATTCACCACATTTATAACAAATTATAATAGGCCAAATTTTAGAAAGGAGCGACGGCTTTATAAGTAACTATTATGTAAAAGGAGCATGTTTAGGTAAAAAAAATTAAAAAGGAGGCAAATACGTTGAAATCATTTGGCGCATTTTCTATAGCGCCAATATTCTGGACGCATTCTAAAACTAATGAACAACAGAGTCTAATGGCGTATTTTGCCAGGAGAGAGAAAAGAAAAGGAGTAGAAAGAGAGAGCGGGTAGGAAGAGATACATTATTTAGTTTCTTTTATTTCCTTTATGCATGGAGAAAGGGAGCGAGCAGAGAGAGGGAAGTCGGAGGAAAAAGAGATTGAGAGTTGCGCCAGGACAGAGAGTTAGATATTTTATAAATGATTTTGGATGGAGAGAGATTTTTTATCAAGCATAGGTGGTCTAGATGAGAAGTATGAATTAATAGTAGATATATATTTACGCTAGCTTCATAATCTTCTAATATCATTATCTTATTTTTAAATACAATGTGTTCTAACGATATATGCATGTTCTTTTTTAGATTCATGATTTGATTTATATTAGATTATTTGAAATAATAATCAGGGCGGTCAATCACACTTAGCAGGATATGAGAAATTCGTTGCTCAATACTTATAGAGATTATTATATTATTTGATAATTGTACTGGAACGCAGCTTCAGGTACATGGCATTGGTTATTGATGTTCATATATTGGCTTAGGCAATAGAAATCTAGGAAAAAAAATTATTAATACAAGAGACTAAAATGCTATATCTCTCTTCGTCTTTCTTTTCACTTTTTACGTTTTTATCATTTAAACAGTCCTTTTCTATCAAATTCAATTAGAATTGAGTAGAGTTTGTATAAAAAAATCTCTCTCAGTTGCTTTTTGAAAATGATAAAAAATATGTCGAGGTATCTAAAATAATATGAAATACGGTAACATTCATAAAATTATAATATCTTTATATAGTAAATAGAGCTAATAATATCATTTTCACTCATTGAAATTAATATACTAAAAGACTTATAATTAAAGTGAAAAGAAATTCCTTGATGCAGAATGTGATAATTTTTGCCATTTCTACTATCGATAAATTGTTTATATTTATTTATTTATTTTATTGAATCACTTTTTGTGTTTTAATATATAGTCATTTATACCATCAATTGCAATATTTGAGGAAAAGAATTGTCTTATTCATAATATTTTTTGGTATTAATTTAAATATCTTTAATTCCATTTCAAGCAATTAATGTGTAATATTTATAGGTTAATATTATTAATAGATATAATTTAAACTCTTGAATTGTTAATTGAGATCAATAAGCTCTCTGCGTCGCGCAGCTTGTAATCTCTCATTCTTTCTCTTTCTCCCAGTCAGTTTTTTTTTCACCAGTCTCCATTATCATATTTTTTACACTCGCTTCTTACATGTCCGTGGCTCTCATATTTACTGCTCTTTCTCTATCGTCCCACTACTTCCTCTCCTCCTTTCTCCATGCAGAATTGGAAATATAAAATTAAACTAAATAATGAGTATTCTCCTTCATACCACGCTCTCTCTTTCTTTTCACTCCTTTTTTGTCTATCTCTGGCAATATGCCAATTAGGTTGGCGTATTAGAATGCATTCAAATATTTGGGACGAATTTTAGATATGGACGCCAATATATTTTTGGACGTATTTGCCTCCGGTTTAAAATTTCGCTAAGCCACTGGCTCACTGGTTACATAATGTTCTATTTCAATATTTTAGCAGTCGATCACTTTCTATAAATTTTGAGCGCGATTGATACTATTTGAGAGTAATTAACTGATCTTTATGTAATTACTTTTTCACGTCTTGTAAAAGCTAGAAATTAGGGTGATTACAAGGAGAACTTTTGCTGTAGTTTAGAAATGAACGTTTTATTATTCGAGTATCACGTTGCATATTTATGATCATACTAGTTGTTTCAATATGGCTCACTATTGCAGGGTTGAATCAAGGCGTTAGTGGTCTTCCTTTGAAGGGCTGGCCTTTGACTGTAAGTTTGTGTAGAGAACCACTTCGTTCAATTTTGTTTTAATGGAAGTCATATTTTATTCGTGGTAGAGACATTTTTTTTTTAAATTTTGTTCTGTAAGAAAAGCGTCTGTTTTCCCTTTTAACTAGAGCATCATACCATTTGCTTTAATTTACTATTTCACTTATTTTCTTTTCTTAGGGAATAGATCAAATGCGCCCAAATTTAAATCCACAAATGCAGAAGCCTTTCCTATCAACACAGTCTCAATTTCAGCTTTTGTCTCCGCAACAGCAACAACAATACCTGGCCCAAGCCCAGGCTCAAGGTAATCTTGGAAATACTCCTAATTATGGAGATATGGATCCACGAAGATTAAGAGGTTTACCCAGGGGAAACTTGAATGGAAAAGATGGTCAACCTGCTGTAACTGATGGCCTGGTAGGTTCCCCTATGCAAGCAAGTTCACCAAAAGTCAGACCAGATCAAGCTGAATATCTTATGAAGGTATGTATGCATATGTTCTTATTTGTTTGAAATTAGCAGATTCAGACATGTGGAATTGTCTCAGATTATTTTGTGTGGTATTTGCATTGTAATGTGAAGAAATTGACTGGATCATCACATGTTGGATCCTTTGCAGAGTTTGTTATTCATCAGATAAATAACTGAATATTTAATGCTCCATGGTCCATGCTTTTTAGAACTACTTTACCCATTTTTCTCTTTATAATCAGTAAAGCAATGAATTTCTATGCTGAAGGCTCTTTACTATGGTTTGAGGTGCTTATATGCAGTGCTTCAATTGCAAAGTGAT
>NW_021552690.1:0-431 GCF_001605985.2 Dendrobium catenatum
TCAAATTTTCCTAAGGGATGTTTACCATTATTTAGGACGAAGCACTTACACCCAAAGACATGTAAATGTGAAAGATTTGGTGTCCTACCCTTAAGGAGTTCATATAGAGTTTTATTTAGCTTCGATCTAATGTTTACTCTATTCAAAACATAATAGGCTGTGTTGACTGCTTCTGCCCAAAAGTATCTAGGTAGTGTATACTCCGCTAACATTGCCCTAGCAGCTTCTACCAAAGTTCTATTCTTCCTTTCTACTATGCCATTCTGTTGGGGTGTTCTAGGGGCTGAGAAATTGTGTTCTATTCCTATCTCTTAATAGAATGACTCAAACTTATCATTTTTGAACTCTCCACCATGATTACTGTGGATTGTTGATATTTCACAACCTAATTTTTGTTGAATCTATGTGGAGAATACTTTAAATTCCTCAAA
>NW_021552691.1:0-339 GCF_001605985.2 Dendrobium catenatum
ATGATAGTTTTAAGTGTTATACATGTAAAAACCCCTTAATAGTAATATTTTTAAAATGATTTGCCTCATGAGCTAATGAGTTGAGCCGACTTTGACTCAAGGTTGTCTCATTAGCTCATCAAGCTCAACTCACTAGTCATTTTATCTATTTGAGCTCGAGCAGCTCATGGGTTATACCGCTAAATCACTTTATTACAATTTCAATTAGTGAGAAATCTTTTATAGAATTAATTAAGTAAGAAAGAACTAAAAAAACATATAATTTCTTATTTATCAATATTTTAATCAAAATTGTGATTTAATTTTAAATAAAAATAAAAAAAAAAATTAAATTGTTTA
>NW_021552692.1:0-341 GCF_001605985.2 Dendrobium catenatum
GCTGAGTAGCCGGGTCCTTTGTCGCCAAATTGATCTTTTTCCCAAAGCTTCCCTCAAGATAAACCTTGAAGCATAAAAGAACTTAATTGCAAATTCACCAGAGAAATTATGGGAAATTCCCTCTCACACTCCCTTAAATCTCACAAGAATCTTCTCCCTCTCTAAAAAAATCTACCCTTTCTCTCCCTAGCACAAAGCTATGACTTCAATGCTTTCTCATAGAATTCACAACCCAATTACTACTAAATACTTCTCTAAATACAATAAGAGATTATTAAATACTTGGCTCCAAGAAAACCTTAAAATTTCATTTAGCTATCACTATATGAATTGTACGATCT
>NW_021552693.1:0-264 GCF_001605985.2 Dendrobium catenatum
CCGGCGCTTCATCACACATGACCTACGGTTCAGACAACCTTAGTCACGCTTCACCCTATCAAGGCTCCGATCAAATTACTGTTGGGGACGGCAGATCTATCCCAATAGCACACTCCGGTACCGGGCTGCTTCCTACCCCCGATCGTATGTTATCCCTTTCAAATCTTTTACATATACCTGCTATTTCATACAATTTAATATCTATATCCAAACTCGTAAAGGACAACAATCTGTCCATTACGTTTGATCCTAATGGCTTTACTT
>NW_021552694.1:0-1332 GCF_001605985.2 Dendrobium catenatum
ATTCCTTAATTCCAACCAATTTAAATCAACTTAATTAACCCTTATTGCTACTGGGTAACCCAGGCCTACGAGGCTATTACTTTAGCCCTAAGGAAGGTGAAATAAACTTCACGGCCTCGGTGTAAAATAAAGGTAGTAATCAATTAACTTTTAAAATATACTTAATTAAAATTCCTAATCCACTAATACTTAAAGTTTAACCTAAATCCCCCCTTTTTAAGCTTCAACAAACTCAGAATCTTAGACAACCTTGATCAATCACCCAACTTAGGATCTACCCCTGCCGCACGATCTTATCACACACTTTAGATGATGTGCTAGGACAACCAACTCTAGATTTAGGTTAGGCCGGTGTTTATTTTACTGCTGTGTACCGGATTTTTCCTAGCTTTCACTGCATGTTATGGATGAAATTGTTTTGCTATGTCTGCTTACTTTTTCTGCACTCTGTGGATGGATTGATGTGTTTGGAGATTAGATTACCCTTAGGTTAGGTACGATCTGAATGTTCACACAGTCTTCTGTAGGTGGCCACGCTCATGCAGGGCAATAAAAAGGGGGTAAATTCCTAAAAATTCATAACTATTATAAATTCTTTGCACATGTGCTTCAGCTGTTATAGCCCCCAAATAAAAGGAGCATGGCCAGTGTGTTTACTTTTTTTTGCATATATATAACTGCTTTGGAATAACTCTTTTTTATATATATTAATTGCTTAGGATAACCTTACAGGTGAGTCTAGATTTTTAATTTTTGATATAAATATAATTTGTGAAATTGTCAAGTGTTGTGAAAGTTAATTTTGAGTTGGGATACATAGGTTCAAAGTTTGGATTCCAAAGAGGAAAGGATTCCCCTTTGGGAAGCATTCCTTTTTCATTTGAAAATCCAAATTTGGATCAAACTTTCTCTATACCCAAAGAGGAAAGAGTGGCCTTCCCCTTAAAAGGGAAGTGCCCTCTTATCCATTTGGGTAGTTTACTAAGAAGAATCCAAGGGGTTCGAAGAAAAGGAGTCCAAAGAAGAACAAGTTTGAAGACTTGAAGATTGAGAGTATCCCACTCAAAATAACTTGCGTCATTATTAGGCTTAGAATCTAGGTTGTTGTCAGTGGTGCCCAGCCACTCTACTTTTTGCAAGACCCCGATTTGTAATAAGAAAGGCAATTCTGCCTATGGACCCCTGTTTTATTAATTAGTTAATTTATATTTGATGTGTTGAATTGATTGCCTCTAGGATTACCTGCTTTTCTTAGTTTTTTGACGATTGTGTGCCGCTTTTATTTTCTCCTGGACACGTGAGACTCGTGAGGGTGTGAAAGTTTTCTACTCA
>NW_021552695.1:0-290 GCF_001605985.2 Dendrobium catenatum
TCCATTCACGGGGGTGCAGCGAAAGGCGAAAGCCGCGAAAAAGAACGGAACTAGCCGATTCTCTTCATTTATCATGATTAAAATATATTATATTCCTGTTAATATTAACCTTTTTTTTTAGTTTACATTCAGCTTCTTGTTATTTTAATTTACACTTTTCATTATTTATATTACACAAATTTATAATACTTCGTCTTATATAAGATATTATTTAGGGGTTTTTACATACATAACACTTAAAACTATATTATTTATGTTAGCACAGTAAATACTTAATGTTAATATAACTC
>NW_021552696.1:0-202 GCF_001605985.2 Dendrobium catenatum
ACAAAATTGATGTGTATAATAAAAATCTTATAAAAATAAAGTCTACTTATAACATGTAGTAAAGGTTGCAATAGAGTAAAAGTACCAAAATTAATTATTGAATTCTAATGTTTAGCACATTGATCATATAAATATTATTTTTTTTTTCAAAATTCTTCCTACTATAAATTTTATGATGTGAGCACTTGGAGTGGATTCTTTA
>NW_021552697.1:0-275 GCF_001605985.2 Dendrobium catenatum
CAGAGACCCGATCGTCCTGGACGATTATTAATTTCGTCTGGACGAAAATATTCCAGAGGACCAATCGCCATTGACGATAATTTAATTTCGTTTGAACGAACATTTTACAGAGAACTAATCATCCTGGACGATTGTTCAATTCGTCCTGGACGAACAGGACTTTGAAAAAAATTTTAAGCAAGTTCCTATTCGTTCCATATGCTCAATAGGAGATAACTGTCTGATCATCCCGTACGATCGTATATCGTCCAGTACGATCAGTATAAATATTTTAT
>NW_021552698.1:0-321 GCF_001605985.2 Dendrobium catenatum
TTACCAAATTATGCCTTAATTGATCAGGAAATCAAGGTAGTAATTAAGGATGATTGATACGAACCGATCGGCCAGGATGATCGTGAGATCGGCCTGGACGAGCAAGCGAAATTTCAATCGGCCAGGACTGTTCCCAGGGCTGTGCTCAGGACGATTTACCTCTGATTTGAACTAATCGGCCCTGACGATCGTGAGATCAGCCTGGACGATAAAGCTAAATTTTAATCGTCCAGGACTACTCCCAGGGCTGTGCTTTGGTCGATCTTCCTTGATTTGTACTAATAGGCCAGGCCGATGTCCATATTGGCCTGGACGATAAAG
>NW_021552699.1:0-215 GCF_001605985.2 Dendrobium catenatum
TTAATAATATCAAGTTATAAACACAACTTAAATTTAAGGTTTAAAAAATAAACTTTTCAACCAGAGTAAACAACTTGTAATGAAATTAAATGCGGAAGAAAAGTAAGAAAGAACACACCTGATTTATAGTGGTTCGGTCAAACCTTGACCTACGTCCACTCTCCGGAGGCACCCTCCAAGTATTGCACTAATACCACAAAGTGACTCTCCTTTTT
>NW_021552700.1:0-226 GCF_001605985.2 Dendrobium catenatum
GGTTAAATGTATTTGGTAGGAGAAGTTATTATAAGCTATGGTCAGAATTTTTTTTTCTTTCTTTATATAATGGCAAAGAATGAAGTCCGAATTTCAGAAACAGTTCTTGACGAGTTTTAATAGTAGAGTGGACACTTGTCTAGTTGCAATAGTTACTTGCATTAATTTCACGATGACCACCATTATTTTGTCTTATACGCAGATCATAAAGCTTGAGAGATGACAT
>NW_021552701.1:0-217 GCF_001605985.2 Dendrobium catenatum
AGAGTGTGAAAGGACGAAGAGTTCACTTCCCACACTTTGAGAGTGTGAATAGCCGAAGGGTTCTTTGCCCACACTAGGAGAGTGTGAAAGGATGAAGGGTTCTCTGCCCATACTAGGAAAGTATGAAAGGATGAAGGGTTCTCTTCCAGCACTGGGGATAGTGTAAAAGGACAACAGTTCTCTGCCAGCACTGGGCATAGTGTAAAAGGATGACGGT
>NW_021552702.1:0-243 GCF_001605985.2 Dendrobium catenatum
AATCTGAACTTCAATTATACCAGTTTACGTCTACCCACTTTGATCGTTAACTTTTGTGCATCTTTCATATCTCCTATTTCCTTAATGCATGCAGCATGTACTCAAGGCGTATCAGAGGTTATTTTTCTCCAATCTTAAGGGCTAGGAATGCTTTTCTGTGAATATAGATCATTGAATAGACATTACTTTCCTGGTTCCTTTTTTTATTTAAATGTAAATCTGTAATGTACAAATGTTTTCTAT
>NW_021552703.1:0-241 GCF_001605985.2 Dendrobium catenatum
TAATTAAAATTTCAAAATACTCTTAATAAAACAGCAGCAAAAATAATATCCGCAACTAAGCCTACAATACATGTTCTCTTCTTAGGGCAAAAATTAAACTTCACAAGTGAAGGGAAAGAAGTGTGATAATGGTAGTAGAAAAAACATGAAAATTGTGCATTTTAAAGAATATCATAATGCATGCCCTCCATATCCCTCTAAAGAAAAAGCAATCTTTTCCATCATCATAATCATCATCATT
>NW_021552704.1:0-217 GCF_001605985.2 Dendrobium catenatum
TTTGAGGAGTTTAAAACATTTTCTACTTGGATTTAGATAAAGCTAGGTTGCGAGATTTTGACCATCCATAGTAATCATGTGGAGAGTTTGAGAATGAAAGATTTGGAGTTTTTTATGAGGACAAGGGGATTAGCCACAATTTTTTAGCTCCTAGGACCCGTCAGCAGAACGGGGTAGCTAAAAGGAAGAACCGGACCTTGGTGGAAGCCGCTAGAGC
>NW_021552705.1:0-242 GCF_001605985.2 Dendrobium catenatum
ATTTAAATTTTAGCTTAATTAAGTATAAGTTTGAGATAAATATAATATTTTTATAAACGTGATTGTAAAGTTGTTGTGGAAATGTAAATGAGTACGATTTCAAGATTAATTCTAAGTCTTGTTCTTTTTTGAAAAAAAATTTACTCATTTATTGTGAAAGACAATATCATTTTTTTCAGTAATTATAAAAATTAAATAAAATTAAAAATCATTAAAATAAAAAATGTTATTTTAAAATATTT
>NW_021552706.1:0-1430 GCF_001605985.2 Dendrobium catenatum
ACGATCACGAACGAGCTTTAATCAAACCGAACAACGAATAGCTCGTCGAACGTTTGGTTCGCTTGCAGCCCTAATAGCAAGCATCATTTATTTATAGAGGAGATTTTACATATAAGAAAATACTAAGAAGGAAAGTCTCAACTGTAATCAAACCAAATCACCTGTGGGTCTTTAAAAAATTAGGAGTTTTTTTTAAATGAAATAATAATCTATATAAAGCAACACTTGATTATATATTTATTACATAAATAACCCTAATATGACAAGTGATTATATGTCAAATAATTGTGTCCTATATCAATTCCTCTTGGTGTAAAGAACTCTTCTCCAAAAATTAAAAAAGGAATAATAGGTATGCATGGAGGTGGTGGTGGTTCAATAATATCAGGTATCCATTCAGTACACTTAGAAGGAAATAGGGCTGCAAGCAAACCAAACGTTCGACGAATTACTCGTTTCTCGGTTCGATTAAAGCTCGTTTGTGATCGTTTAACTAACTAAACAAACAATCATAAACAACATTTTTAATACTCGATTCTTAAATAAATAAGCTTGAACACTAATGTGTTAAGTTCATTTATGTTCATGAACAACATCATTTGAAGCTCGTGAACAAGCTCGACATTAAGCTCGATAAGAAGTTCGATAAAAGCTCGACTCATGTTCGATTTAGACTCGTGAATAAGCTTGATAAATATATTCATATAGATTAATAATATTTTCATTTCAAATAGACAATTGCTTTTATTTTAAATTTAATTTGATTTTATTTTATACATTCAATAGAATGAATTTATTCATGAACAAGAGACATTTCACATTTGTCAATGTTTGCTAGATTATTTATTTAAGATGTTCATGAACAAATATAAGATGAATCATATAGATCATTTGTTCGTGAACGAAGCCATTTGGTAGCTCAAAAATACTAGTTATGTATTTATTCATAATCTTGCTCATTTGATAGCTCAGGAATACTCATTAGATTTGTTCATGAACCGATGAACGTACTTGTTTGATAGTGTAAAAAAAAATCTAAATATGTTCACGAATATAGCTCGTTAAGGCTTGTTTGTTTAAATCTCGATAAGCACTAAATGAACCGAACATGAACGCTATTAATTTAAACGAACCAAACATGAACACAAACAATAAAACTCGAATCAAACACGAACCGAACTTGAACAAGCTAATAATAAATGAATTCAAACATGAACACTCACATATTCGGCTCGGTTCGATTTGTTTGCAGCGCTAAGGAAAAATGCACTACAATGTGGAGATGGTCAGCAGCCATCAAATAAAGATATAAGATTTAGAAAACGGGATATACCATGATGTGATGGTAGCAATGGTATGAAATCATTTTGTAACAATAATGGAGTTAGAAATAGTGCAATGAATGTTTGAGCAAATTCATGAGCATGTTT
>NW_021552707.1:0-458 GCF_001605985.2 Dendrobium catenatum
CTTCAAAGATCTAAATCCAAATTCCCCTCAGCAACCAAACTTTCCTTTAATTCCTCCGGTTTTTGAATCTGTCGTTCCTAAGGTTGATTATAACGTTCTAGCCCACCTTAAAAAGTTGCCAGCGAAATTAAGTATTTATGACGCCCTCCTTCTCTCCAAAGAAATGAGGGAGTCTTTAATTAAGGCACTTCTCAACCCCGAGATTTGTTTAACCCAGTTAGCTGCAACTTCAAAAGGTGAAGCATTTTACTTCAAAGAGGTTCCTGGAGTTACCTTTTCGGATGAAGACTTTCTCTTGAGAACCGCTGACCATAATCGTCCCCTTTACATTACCGTAGATGTGGGAAACTTTAAGTTATCAAGAGTTCTTGTTGATCCGGGTGCATCGGTCAATATAATGAACTTAAAGACCCTCTCATACCTTAGAGTTGATACTAGTAAGCTCTCGACCGACAGGT
>NW_021552708.1:0-332 GCF_001605985.2 Dendrobium catenatum
TATTAGAGAGTGAGTTTTTTTTCTCTAATATCTAGAAGATATACTCACAACTGAGAGTATTTAAGATTTTCAAAAGGTAACTCTCTTGTAAAAATGTCAAGGGCATAAAATAAGCCCCAAAAAAAAAAAGATGCACAATGACCACCAAAAATATTGAAATTACATAAAGTATATCAAAAATTAAAAGATGTGTAAAGTGTGCTAATCAATTGACAAGAGGAATAAAATGAGCCCACAAAAGGCAAGCTTCCTTCTCTTTTAAACCCTTGAATCTTAAAAGAATTCATATTTCACTTTGTTTGAATAGTTGCTATTTGAATGAGTTATATTTA
>NW_021552709.1:0-484 GCF_001605985.2 Dendrobium catenatum
AATAATACAATATTCAAAGTAAAATTATATTTTTTTTTAGATAGCAAAGTACAAATTAAATGCAAAAGAAAGGTACACAAGACTTGTAGTGAATATAGAGCTTGCAAATGTCATCCACTCACTAAATGATGATAAAGTCTCATACAATCAAATGATACTAGAAGGGTTTTATGTGTAATAAGTATAACAAGTCTTCATGTTCAATGGAATGTGGATATCAAACAAATGTTGAATATTAAGCCCCTACATATATTGTAAATCATCTGCAAGGCCAAAGAGCTTGCACGATCTATTTATTTGCAAGTGATAAGAAGAGTCAAATGAGGGTTGATTTGTGGCTAAATCTCAAGGGAAATAGTCCGCCTACTATCAATGACAACTAATTGTTAGATATCCCACAAATATATAACAATACATGCAAGCAAATACATTTGTCCCATACAAGCAGAGGGATTTGATATTCAGATGAACAAGCAAGGATTCA
>NW_021552710.1:0-222 GCF_001605985.2 Dendrobium catenatum
ATTAGTTAAATAATATTTAATATTTATTTTTAATTAAATAAGATATAATCGAGCTTCTTAACGAGCATATTCACGAACTCTAAACGATGTTGTTCGTGAACATAAACAAGTCGAACGCTAGGTTGTTCAAGATTATTTATTTAGCTGTTGAGTATTGACAAAGTTGTTCGAGCATGTTCATTTACCTTATCGAACGAACATAAACGAGCTCTTATCGAGACG
>NW_021552711.1:0-1602 GCF_001605985.2 Dendrobium catenatum
AGTGGAGGCCGGGGCCGAATTTTCGGAGCCCACAGAAAATTATACTACTAATTTTTTCACCATCTCACTCTCCTGAGTGTGTGTGTGTGCATGGTCACTAATTTTAGTATCCACCAAATACATAATTTAACTCAAGAAATATAGAAAAAAGAAGAATAAAATTACAGACTATTCCAATCACTTTAACCCTATTCTACTCAATCTTGAGATGATCAGTTTTGTACAGTGTATGGTGGACCTAAAATATTAGTGGACAATAAAAGCAGATATATAATAATAGCAATTAATAGGAGATAGCATTGTAAGGAATCCAATAATATTTATTATCATTAAAATCAAAAGACTTGGATCCAGATTTGTAACAAGGAGGAACATTTTTTTATTAATTTTTCACCAGTTTCTTTCCCTGATCAATAGCTGCTAAAGATGTTGACTTCTTCTCAATAATCTGATGGGGTTTTTCTGCCTTTCTTTCCTCAAATGGATCTTTCAAGAATGGTAAATAAGAGGCTTCTTTTGGTAAGTTGTTTACCTTATTGTATAGCTTTTCAAAGGTTTTAATGGTAAACCCTTTAAAAATAAATTCAATAGGACCATGGATGTTTTTTAATAGAACCTAATGCATGTTGCTCTAATAGCTTTGCCTCGTATTTCATAAAAAAATTCTTCCATCAGAATGTAATCCACTAAAGACTCATCAAGCTTCTGCTTTTTAGCAACAAGATCTCCCACGATAATGTGGTGTTGAGACCCAATAAATCTTTTCAGAAATAAGCCTTCCAACTCACTGAAGGTTATACTAACCCATTGGGTAGACTATTATACCCCTCAAATGCAATGGCAGAAACACATCTCACAAACTATCATAATAAAAGAGCATCTATTCCTCCAACATTATAACAGCTTGCATAAAAGTGGGCCAAGTGATGTGTTAGGTTCTCTATACCACTAAACATGTTAAAGAAAGTGATATAAATCCTTTTGGGTAGGAAACCAAATCAAATTCCCTTAGGTAGGGTCTACCCTTTCGAATTAATAAATCCCTTATGCTTGGCCTAAGGCCTCCCTTATCTTGTTTTCAATCAGTTGTTTGATATCCTTCTCACTATAAGAAGACTCTATACTTTTACTCTACACTATATTTCTTTCATCTAATGCATATTTATCTTAAACATGAATTATTGGCTAGGGGAAGTTGTTATGAATTGGATGTGATTTTAATATCATGCTTTATATTCTTGCCATCTTTATTATCATCTCATTTATCCTCCTTTCCAACCTATCAATGTGCTCATCCTTATTTTTAAGTTTATTTAACCAATTTGGGGACGAGTCTATGCCAACTAACTCCTCTACCTCTTCTTCCTATTGCCTAATATAATTATTATTTTTTAATGAGGATGCTCTTGTATCTATTATTAATACACTGGTGCCTAGAGTATCTTCTTCATTATAGTTTATTAAAAGGTCTTCCTCAGGATCAAATGCCTCAATCAGCTCTTCCTTCTTCGTTTTCAAAATGTCCTTTATTTTCTGAATTGCATCATTTATGTTCTTTCCCTCAATAACCTTGGGATCAATGGGAAGAAATTTCTTATCCCC
>NW_021552712.1:0-257 GCF_001605985.2 Dendrobium catenatum
AAACTTAGTTAATACTTCTTTTGGGGAATCAAATTCACACTACGGGAAAACACGTGATTACCGTCGGAATTTCCGGCGGATTTTTTTGCGCCGGCATTGTGGCGCAGGTTCCGACGGAATGATGCGACATAACGTTTACGGCGTTATTTCCGGCGGAACGGACGCCGGAAATTTACCGGCACCAATTGCGCCGGAAATACCGCCGGTGAAAACTGCTCTGGATTATTTCCGGCGTAGATTACAGCGGAAACGTTCTT
>NW_021552713.1:0-308 GCF_001605985.2 Dendrobium catenatum
GGGGAGCAAGAAGTTACATTAACTTCTCTTTAAATGATTGCCCCTAAAATTTGGGTATTGTACTCGTATACATATATGCAGGAAGCCACAGCTTAAATTTTTACATGAAAGAAACTAACATAGCATGAACAAACTAAAAGAAATTTTAAGAATGATATGGAATTACAACTATTAACGCGTAGGAGGATTTCAAAATTCCTTCCAGTAGAGGCACAGAAAGAATAGGATGTCATTGATAGATAGCATGGGTCTAAAGAAAGTAAAAGGTCCTGTAAGAAAAACAATATATGCATTAGATTGCAAAACAT
>NW_021552714.1:0-253 GCF_001605985.2 Dendrobium catenatum
TGTTTCGCATGAAATCAAATGAATCTATTTCTGACATTTACACAAGATTTACACAAATTATCACTTATTTGCATGTACTTGGTAGGGAATTAACTAATGCTGAAATAGTTAATAAGATTCTTCGTTTTTTACCTACTGCGTACGATGCTAAAATAACTACAATTACAGAGTCTAAAGATCTAAACATTTACTCTATTAATAATCTTCTTGGTTCACTCATTGCTTATGAGCAAGTAGTAAGTCAAAGAAAGAT
>NW_021552715.1:0-800 GCF_001605985.2 Dendrobium catenatum
AAAATTAAAATTTAAAGTTCCCGCTGTCCCTAAAAAAAAAAAAAATCAAGGCTCAGGGCCCGAGGGAGGTCACCTCACTAGCTCGCACTGCTCAGTGCTCACCTTGCTCTTGCTGGCTTCCTCAGTTGCTCTGGCATTTCCCAAAAAAAAAAAGTTGCTCTGGCATATGCGGCTCTGCCTCAAAGGGATTGAACCTCACGGTCCTCACTCCTCACCTTGTTACCATGTCAAGCAAGGCTGCGATGAGGCTGTAACGCCTTGTCCGCGAGGCTGCGATGTCTTGTCTGCGAACGTCGAACGGCGACTTCGCAGTCCGCACACGCACCGGACACCGACTGCCGTCAACGTCCCTTCGAACGCCGAATGGTGACTGCAGCATCTCCGGCACCGCCAAAGGGGTTCGCGGCTCGGGTCTGGTCAACCCGGCAACCCGTACGGGTCGGTTCTGGGTTTAATTTCCTGACCCATTTACCTAAACGGATCGAGTTCGGGTTGACCCGTTTATGCCCGGGTCAAATCGGGTTCGACCTGAACCCGACCCATCGACCCGAATTGACACCCCTAATTTTTGTCGGTTAGTCCAATTACAAAATTGGCTCATCTCAAGATATAAAATCATTACCCTACATTTAATTTTAATGATTTTGGGTATTTTGAGTTTTATCTATTTTAATTGGGTCAAAACTTGCAAAAAATAGCAATATATTGATTTTTAGTAAATCTTCACTGTGTAACATTATATATATATAATATATATGATCTTCTTGAGCTTTTTGATTATAATATTATTGAATTTTATA
>NW_021552716.1:0-351 GCF_001605985.2 Dendrobium catenatum
GGTTTAGCACTATCCATTTCATATTTTTTCAAAATATTGTTAATATACTTTGTTTGGCTAAGAAAAGTTTCATTATCCGTTTGTTTTACACTAAAGCCAAGAAAGTAGTTAAGTTTTTGTTGAGTCTAGTAAATAGGTTGTTAGACCTAAGTTAATGTCCCAAGGCTACCTAGAGGGGGGTGAATTAGTAGTTTAAAATTTTAAATCATCTTTGAAAAAGTGTTGAACCGAAATGAAATTTTTTTATTAAGTTTTTATAGAAAACGTTTTTCAACCACAGAGTTTTTTTTTTTAAACCAAAAATAAAAAGCGAAAAAATAAAAATAGTAAAGTAAATGACACCAGATTTAT
>NW_021552717.1:0-264 GCF_001605985.2 Dendrobium catenatum
ACGATGGAGATTCCTTGATATTCTGCTGCATCTTCTTTTCCCAGGCATTCTTCTTATTATAAAGCCTGCAGAGTACCCAGTCGTCCAACTGCAAGATGCAGAAGCAAAGCATTAGGTAACATAATAAAAACATAAGGGAGATAAATATATGATATTATGCTATGGTGTATTCTCTTCTTACCCTGAGGCTGCCTTTCTTGTTGGCTGACCGGTTTGTTTCAGCAAGGCGATATTCATGCATGATCCAATCTGTCTTGGCACCTC
>NW_021552718.1:0-272 GCF_001605985.2 Dendrobium catenatum
TCTTTATGATCTTCCAACCTCATCCAAAATTGACGAGCGCTACGGTTCAGGTGAGACTTAGCAATGCTAAATTGGTGGGACTTTGGAATATCACGTGATTCAAAATAATCCTCTAATTGTTTAACCCATTCCCGAAAGTAGTAAGGATTCGAGGAACCATCAAAGGTGGGCAGACATTTATGAGACTCTAAGTGAGGTTGTTGCGGCTTTGGCTATGGTCTAGGTTGATAAGCGGAGTGGGGCATCTTCTGACTAGTATGATCGATCGAATG
>NW_021552719.1:0-452 GCF_001605985.2 Dendrobium catenatum
GCCATTATTATGTACAACGTGGAATCTGAAAGACCCGCTAGGAGGCCTCAATATGCTAAAACTACTATACATCACAGGCATCTACTAGTGTCGTGAGCCATTTCCAGGGGCATTCCTCAATGTAGAACTTTTTTTTTTCTTTGAGAGGTTATCTCATCTAGGAATCCCAACTATAAAGAGGGTTGTAACTGAGAGAAGAATATATATGATGACTGCCAACGCTACCGGCTTTCCAAGGGAGCTTATATCACTTGGAAATTATGATGCTTAAACTTTCTTATCTGGAGGAAAGCTTAACCAAAGATAAAGGAGAAGGATGAATGCTGAGTTATTAGCTCAATAATTATTATCAGTCCATCTGTCCACACTGTCCGCTCAATAACCAAAATCAAGCATTCCTACCAGGAATAGATTTGTTAACTTGAAGTTGGTAAAAGGAATAGCTCCACTAT
>NW_021552720.1:0-282 GCF_001605985.2 Dendrobium catenatum
ACACTTCTTTTTGGAAGCGATGAGAGATCACTCCCTTTAACTATTTCATGTACTGCTCCTTTGTTTGCCCAGATTGTGTAGCACAGGTATGAATTATGTTTCTCAAAGCCCTTGTTTTCTGCATATGCTTTTCCTTTGGAGTCTTTTTAGTCGAGTAGTTGACTGGGCATGGTGGGGAACGGGCTATCCTAGCTACCCTCTCCTCCCCTTGAGCTGAAGCCTGGGGGTAAAAGCGACTCCCCTTTGGAGGGGAGAGGAAGCAGGAATAGGTAGCTCCTCAGC
>NW_021552721.1:0-396 GCF_001605985.2 Dendrobium catenatum
GATGTGTTAACTCCTACAACAATCCCTATAATTGCCTATTGATCGAGATGACAATATGGGAGACAAGCAATCAAAGATCTATCCCTAAGCGCAAGGGCAATCATGAACCACCTGAGATTGGTGAAAGGTGAATGTGATGCAAGAAACGAGGGTCTCCTACGAACACTTCTAGGAGGTCGTAGCGGGTACAACTGATCTCCAGCAAATGATTACTTGTGGACAACAACAGCGGGTACTTCATAAGGACAACGAACCACTGTGGGCACAAGTACAGGTATCTCCTACGACGATCCCTACGAGGTCAAATAAGTACAATCAAACCACCCGAGATTGGTGAAAGGGTGGATATGATGCAGAAAGGATGAATCTCCTGCAAACATTTTCTAAAAGCTCGTA
>NW_021552722.1:0-216 GCF_001605985.2 Dendrobium catenatum
GGATTGGGATTACTTTCACTTCCCAGCTATGGGCACTACAGGTGGTATTATGGTGCTGTGGAATACGAAAAGTGTTTCTTTTGCTGTTGAAAGAAGTGCTTCTCAATTGGTGATTGGATCTCTTCATACACCTTCTTTGTGGAAGGTGGCTACGGTATACGACAGTAGATGTAATAACGAGAGAAGGAGTCTTTGGAGCATGCTTGAGACCAGCTT
>NW_021552723.1:0-320 GCF_001605985.2 Dendrobium catenatum
GTGAGACTGCTTTCTTACTGCTTCTTAAAGTAGCTTTCTAGTATAAAATTTTTAATTTTTTTTACTGAAAAAACTACTTTGCAAAGTAACGAGAAAATTGTTCCAAACAAAACCTTAGTCAAGATTGATCTCAAAACTCTTAAATCTCTTTGGAAGCAAATGCAATGGATTTAACAGTTTTGAGGTCTATTTGATCAAAATTTTGATTAGAAAATTATAATATATAATTTTCACCCTAAAAAAAATAGAGTTTCCTAATTAAAATTTGATCAGAATGAATTTTCAAAATTCTAAATTTATTAAAGATGAGTGTAAATAAG
>NW_021552724.1:0-378 GCF_001605985.2 Dendrobium catenatum
TCATCTGGTACACAGCGGTACCGAGCAAAAAAACGACGTTGCGCCTTCTGGTTGGTCTCCAGATGCCGTCCGGGATTCGCACATAATAATTTTTCAAGAACGGCTGAACACTGCAATGTTAATATCGACTTTGTAGTGTTCACATTAATTTTTTTTAATTATAGAATTATCTGAACACTGCAATGTTAATATCGACATTATTAACATTGCAGTGTTCACATTAGTTTTTTTTATTTATAAAATTATCCTAAAATTATTAAATCTTAAGATTTTGATCCCAAATATATTAGTTTAACTTAGGTTATTAATTTTCTAATTTTAATATGTTATTTTTTTTTTTATGTATTTAATATAAACATAGAGATTATAAATAATATA
>NW_021552725.1:0-343 GCF_001605985.2 Dendrobium catenatum
TTTAGATCATAGAGAGAATTAGAAAGAACTCTCTTGTATTTTCTAGCCATCCTCATCGACGACCACCATAATCTATTACCGTCAACAATCACCATCGCCATTGAGGATCAATATAAGAAAGCTCTACCAACTCTAGCCAAACACAAGCAGCCGGCCAACTCCCTCATAAACACCAAGCCAACGATCCACATAGCAGACACCGGTTCAGTTGCATGGTTAAAATAATTGTGTATACTTCCTGTTTTAGTATTAGACCAATTGGTCCATGCAAATGTAAGGATTGGATTGGCCCTTCAGGTTTCTAATTCTAAAAGTCTATATATTCCATGTATTCTGCTGTAAC
>NW_021552726.1:0-265 GCF_001605985.2 Dendrobium catenatum
TCTTTCTCTCTCCTCAGATATTTTGGTTTTATAAAATATATTTCTCTCTCCTCAAAACGAGCTGGTTTCCTTATAACATAAGTCTGATCGTCCTGGCCGATCGCCACATCGTCCAGGACGATGTGAACAAAATCCAATCGTCCAGGATGATTCCTCAGGCCGATAATTAATTTGCCAAAAGTCCTAGCTCTCGGGATTTTGCCATGCACTGATCGTCCCAGGACGATCCCAAAATCGGCCTGGACGATCCATTCCAGAAATCATT
>NW_021552727.1:0-207 GCF_001605985.2 Dendrobium catenatum
CATTTTCAATCTAAAATACTTTTTCTCCTTTTAAAATAATAGCACTAAACTTTCTCAAATCACTTTTTCATCATTAAAATTTTTAAAAGGAAAATAAATAAGATGAATATGTAGAGGATATACCCAAGATTTAGAAGATTGTCGACGTGCAACTGCGGTAGGAGCGACGAAGGGGGCTTGGATGTGTCATGTATGAGAGGGGGGAGG
>NW_021552728.1:0-301 GCF_001605985.2 Dendrobium catenatum
TTTATTAAAATAATAATAAATTAATCATTTATTAAAATAAACAAAAATTATTAATTTATTATATTAATTTAGATAAAAATACTATGAAGCCGCCGGAAAATGGCCAGAAAGCCGTCAGAAAATTGTTAGAAAGCTGCTGGAAATTCGCTTGAAATAAGACCGTCAGAAAGCCGCCGGAAAACCGTCAGAAATTCTTCTAAAAAATTACGCCGCCGGAAAGCCGTTGGAAAATAGTCCGCCAGCAAGCCACCAAAAAAATCCGTCGGTAATTGTTGATTTTCCTGTGTTAGGTGTCCGCACA
>NW_021552729.1:0-231 GCF_001605985.2 Dendrobium catenatum
TTGTTCAGACGGTAGCTAGTATAAAAAATTATTACATTCCCAAAGCAGTCGTAATCCACTCTCCACAAACCATCTATCCAAAAAAAGTTTACCAACCTGTCTTTCTCATCAGTTTGCACATCCCATGCAAATAGATTGTCTTCAGCTGACCGGTTTTTGAACAATTTGATTAGCGAATTGCTGTCCCCATTCTGAATTTTTGCTCTTCTCTCCTTTTGAATATAGTTGTAT
>NW_021552730.1:0-445 GCF_001605985.2 Dendrobium catenatum
CATCTTAAAGAGAAAAAAGTAACACGTCCTTAGAAGAAGTACTTAAAGGAAACTTTAAAATATGCTGGATAATGCAAACAGGAAGAACAAAAGAAAGTTTCTCCAAATCCCAACCATGATTAGAAATAAAATGGTTAACTTTCTCATTAGCATTAGAAACTGAATTTAATAAGGAGTCAATAGACTGACCATTAATCCAACGATCTTGCCAAAAGAAAATGTTACCATAACCAAGCCCCCACGCCAAATAAGGCTGAACCTTCCATTTAACTGAGCAAAGACGTTGCCAAACATTAGAGTTACCTTTAGCAAAGCCACATAAAGAAGGGTGTCTCATCCCACAATATTTAGCCATCATGAAATCTGCCCAAAGACTGTCATTTTTTCTAAGCTTAAACCAAAGCTTACAAGAGAAAGCCAAAGCCAAATCCAACATCGACTTAAA
>NW_021552731.1:0-204 GCF_001605985.2 Dendrobium catenatum
ACAAACATTTTAAAAGAAAAATAGACAGATGGCGCGGAGAGGCCGGAATCACACAAAAAGGAAATTTTCGGAGCCCACAGATATCAACTTTAATTGCATCTATATTTGTTTTATAATATATCAAATACATTTAATATAATTTTAAAAATAAGTTAGCTATTGATTAATATTTTTTCTTAAGAGATTATTAAAATTAACTTCATT
>NW_021552732.1:0-381 GCF_001605985.2 Dendrobium catenatum
TACAACAAGGCAGAAAAGACCCTACAAGAATCACTTCAACCAAACCCGGTGCGATAAAGAATTGGAAGCTATGTCACCCTCCTAGTGAAGGCAATGAACCTTCAAACCTTTTCACCCTAATGGTGAAGGTAGAGAACCAAAGAAATCTTTATCACCCTCCTTGCGATAGCTGATAATCATAAATCATTTTTCACCCTCATTATGTAGGCAGAGAACCCTAGACCCTGACTTTGAAGCTTCTTTCCTAAGGAAAAAATAAGCTATTTTTTAATTTATTTATCAATGTTCATTTTGTACAATCTAGTTTAGTACAACATAATAAGTTCAAAATATGACTCATCCAATATGATGAAATAACCATTTAAATGAACTATTCAAATT
>NW_021552733.1:0-899 GCF_001605985.2 Dendrobium catenatum
TATCAATTTTCTTTAATTATGATACATTTTTTTAATAAAAAAAAGTTTTATTTAATAATTATGAACTATAAATTATAAATTAAATTGTGGGAAAATATTCAATTGAGATTCAACAAAGAGTTAAATCATGATAACGCAATTAATCTTAAAATTAGTAATATTTATTTAACAATAAATAATAATATAACCATTCTTAAAAAAAATTCTAAATAGTTAAATAATAAAAAATAGAAATTCAGCATCAAAATGTTTGTATAATGAAAAAATATATTAGGAATTTAGCGTTAATGGTATGATTTTATTAAAAAATAATGATTTCAATTACATTTATTGATCATCGAATATTTTTGTATGATAATATAAATTAATTGTTGGTAAAGCCGGCGTGCGTCGGCTGGGGAGCTGTCTAGAACGCGTTTCTTATTTCCCTGTAGAGGGTGAAACGTGGAAGTTGGAAGAGCTTTTCTTCTCTCCAGCTTTCTTTGTATATGTCATTCATGTAGTATTATATATAGGGCCTGCATGTTTTTGTTCCCAAGTGTTCTCTTGTAGGGAGGCAGCTTTTTACTAATTTAATTCGATTTGTTTTATATATTCTTATTTTTGGGGAAAATATATATTCTTATTCATAAAAGAATTGCCATAACCAAAGTGATTAACATGATTTTCAGAGCTGTTAAAATTTAGGATCTTTTTGAAGTAGTTAGATATATTTGTTGCAAAAAATAGTGTTTTAAGTTTTATTTGTAATAACTTTCTTATAATTTTTTAGTAAAAAAAAATTAATTAAAACTTTGATATATAAAAGAATAAGAAAGTCGTCCCAAAAAAAATTTTATATAGAAATTTTTTGAAAAGTCGTAAGAAAATAATAGTCAAATAAATTTGTGGTTGCAATT
>NW_021552734.1:0-445 GCF_001605985.2 Dendrobium catenatum
CAAACCTCCAATCAGAATCCTCAGAATCCACATCAAACACATCAGACAAAATCCGTACAGAAATCAGATCAACAGAATCGTATATCGAATCAGAACAGAACAGAAATCACAGAAATCATAATCAGAACAGAATCATACAGATCAGATCAAATCAGAGCAGAACAGAATCGTATCAGAATCAGATCAAATCAGAACAGAACAGAACCATATCAGAATCATACGGAAATCAGAAATCATATCCATTCAGAACATATCAAAAGTCAGAACAGATTCCCTGACCCTGACAGAATCTCAACAGATTCTGGCCCCTTATACCTCCCTTCCCAGACACTGACAGAATTTCTCGGATTATGGCCCCTTATGTCTCCCTTTGTGAACATGGCACCAGAACAGATGTGCTTATAGCACCAGAACAGAACTTATCATCGGATCCAGAACAGAAATT
>NW_021552735.1:0-247 GCF_001605985.2 Dendrobium catenatum
AAAAACATACAATTATAAAACAAGTTAAACATACAAGACATATATATATATATAAAAACATACAAAACACATAAACAAAACATATAAACAAAACACACAAACAAACCTTAACATACTTATACCTCATCATCTTGCTCCTGTTCTGATGAATCAGAAACTAAGTCTGCCCAACAGACTTTTTGCTTTTCATCTTTTCCCCATATTACAAATGGTTTATTTTTACTCTTTTCCTTTGCAGGAAGAGTTT
>NW_021552736.1:0-203 GCF_001605985.2 Dendrobium catenatum
CGATCCAAGGTCATCCAGCTCAAGAACGAGCTTCACCACGTCTCCATGAAGAACTCGACGATGATCCAATACTTAACTGAGATAAAGAAGCTCGTCGATCAAATTGCCTCCGCCGGATCTACGATAGATTCCGAGGACATCATCTTATACATCTTGAACGGATTACCGCCCGCATACCAGTCCTTCAAGACATACATTCGCAA
>NW_021552737.1:0-208 GCF_001605985.2 Dendrobium catenatum
CATCCAACACTTCCATAAGTTAAAACACCATGGGTTTTGACTTGGTCAAACCACCAAGGGTGGTCAAACACCACCATACGTCTACTCATTTGCTCAAACACCAAGCCCATTCCTCTAAACCCTTTGATATGATCCCAATAATAAGCTAATCTCTCCTAGACTCCACATCAACAAGGATTGACCTGTTGAGTGGTCAAATAATCAACTA
>NW_021552738.1:0-415 GCF_001605985.2 Dendrobium catenatum
TCTGAACTTCTACTCCTGGACTTCTTTCTCCTTCCCAAAACCTAAAAACCACACAGAAAATAAGGATGAGCTACAACAGTTCAGCAAGACATCAAACCTCCAATCAGAATCCTCAGAGTCCACTTCAAACACATCAGAAAAAAATCCGTACAAAAACCAGAATACGGAATTGACAGATCAGAACAGAATGAATCACATCAGAACAGAACAGATAGAACATAACATATTAAATCTCAAATCAGAACTGAATCATATATCACATCAGAACAGATAGAATCATACGAAAATCAGAGTCAGATCATATCAGAACAGAACAGAATCGTATATCCGAATCATAATACAGATCAATTTATATCATACGGAAATCAGATTCAGAATGTATCAAAATCAGAACAAAAGTCAGAACAAATTCCCT
>NW_021552739.1:0-2403 GCF_001605985.2 Dendrobium catenatum
CCGGCAAACCACCTAAGCACGCCTTTAGTGAGCGTGGCAGGAGGGAACCTGGTTCGACGCACACGACGAGGCCAGGCGAGCCTGGTGTACCCTTTTCTTTGCGCGGTCGGAATAATTTATAAGTACCCCCGGGTGAGGGAAAAGAAAACTGCTCTTTTCTTGTAACAGGTACCGTCAAAGACCCCATGCAAGCCTTTATTGCGCGTGGTGGGAAGAAAAATCACGGCCGCAGTGTCCTCGAAAGAGGGCACCTACCATGCACGCCTTTATTGCACGTGGTGGGAAGACCCAGTTTTCTCGTTGTTTTCCCCTAAACGGGGAGATGCCGGGAGGCTGCCGAAATTTCTGGTGAAATGTTACTACACTCGGACCTGTTTTAAACTCAAAAGAACAAAAAATTTGGACCAAATAAGAAAGAGCAGTGAACTTTTGGAACATGAACAGTAGACTTGTGGGACGTCGACTTGATTGAACACGAGCAGAGGACCTGAACAAAACATAAATGATTTCTAAAGAAATCCAAATTCAAATGAAATAAAATCATACTTGAACCAAACTCAAGTCAACTTGGACATTCAAATGAACTTGCAAAGAACTTCAGAAGATTCTGAACAAGCACTCGAACATGTACTTGAACTTGAGGACTTGGACATCAGGGGACCCCGAACATAGAACTCAAGCTCAAGTAAACTCTAACACGAATTAAACAAGGTTTTAGAAGACTTGAACTTCCAAGAACAACACACAAGATCTCAATGCATGCAAGTAAATAATGTATCGGACTCTTACAACAGTCTTTACGAAATTGGGAGCACCGTACCTGCAAGAATGAGATGCATTGGTGTCCCTCCTACATGCACCCGAAACCACTCTCCAACAGTAGCAACTTTGCCTGTAGATTGAGATGGCAAAACTGGCATTTGATAGTGGAAGGTCCGCCTCTACAAACAAGTACAATCAACAAACCAACCTGAGATTGGTGAAAGGTGGAGATGACAAAAGTTGACAATGCCTCCCTATGAATACTTCTAAGAGCTCGTAGTGGATATAATGGGTCCCTACAAATGAGCACAAATCACTTGTGGATAATAACAGTGGGTATGTCGTAGGTACAACGAACCACTGTGGACACAAGTATTGATACCACCTACGATGGTGATGGTCAAAATCTACAAGTACACCGGGTACAAAGGCAGCCCGTTTTACGAAAAAAAAGACACCTCCTGGCAGATGGGAGGAAAGTTCAAACAAATTAGAACTGAACTTCCTGGTGTTCCAAAGTTTCTTCCTTGCCCCATCCTTAGGAAGAAAATAGTTCTGATGTCTACAAATACCGAAAATAACGGTCCGCTACACAAAAGATCTTGAAAGAAGTTCTTTCCAAATCAGCAGTCATTGACCCCAAATTTTAAGAAAATATTCCCCGATGAATGAGAAAAGGGGAGAAAATATCAAGATGATAAGACGCCTCGTAACACCAAGAATCCAACGCCACCGGATTTGCAATACTGATACAAGTAGACAGAAGGCGTCTATAATTATTTCAAAGTACCCCTACACGTGCACTATAAATTGTATACACATAAGTACACTAAAAGGGATAAAAATAATCATAAAACCCGCATGAGCCACGGCGAGCGTGCTATTGGTACACACGTGACGCCTAGGGATGCTACGCGGGTTGACAAGTGAATTCAAGTTCGAATCCGATCCTTTTATACGGACCAATAGAAGTCGACAGGGTTCGAACCTTTAAACGAATACACGGTTGTGGTGACCGATGTATTTGTTTCAATACATTCATATTAGGCCTTCAAGGCCTACAATCAAAAGAATTCACAAACAAAAGGCATAAAGCCTATGAAACCCGATCCTCCTTAGTGGATAAATAGGAGTAGACAGGGTTTGAACCATCGGATAAATATGCGATCACGAAATCGACCGGAATATTTATCTTATACATTCATATTCGACCTTCAAGGCTTTCAACAAAGAAAATTCATGAACAAAGGCACAAAGCCTACGAGAAACCTGATCCTCGGCCAATAGCTCGGCCGAGTCGACAAGGTTCAATCTACGAATAAAAAAAATGATGACCCCAAACACCCCGATGATGGCCGTGTTGAACGCTAATCTCAACCGGAGGGGTCCATTTAATCCAAAGCTCCACCCAAATACTCTAGAAATCCAAAATCCAAAATCCAAAAAAAATCTCAGATATTTAAAATTGAAATAAATCCATCAAACTACTTAAAGCAAAATCCATCCACCCTCCGCAACAGTCTACCGGGGTGGACAAATTCAAATAAGCTCTAACTCACAAAGAGCCAAATGTCTAGCCGAAAATATTACTAAGATCCATTCTCAAACAATCTCCTGCCAGTAAGGACGTGGTACGTGTCC
>NW_021552740.1:0-487 GCF_001605985.2 Dendrobium catenatum
GTTAACCCAATTAAAAGAGGCTTTCAGAATCCTATTGTGGCACCTAATGCCAAGTATGTATAATGAATTAAACAACAACCAAGAGTTATTACCAGAGATCCTGCCATCCGGACATAACACCTGGCAATGCCATCCATCCATCAAATTATAAAGGCATTGCCAGCTAAAGGACCCACCAAACCCAGAATTAACATCATTAGACGTAGACAGCAAGACTAAAACCAAATACCAAACCAGCTTATATGTGTGGATATCATCCATAAACCAAAAAATACTCACCTCTCCAAGAATATAATTCCTGACAATATAGTGCAAAACCTGAATGCAGAATATTAAAATCCCAAACAAAGGCTTGACAGACCCATTACCCAGAATAACAAAGAGAAAATGCCTGGTAACAGTAAGCTCGGCTAAAAAACCTTTCAAAACCTTGATAGCCTGAGCAAAACCGAGCAAGACTTTAAGGTCCCAAAAAGACAGCATCACA
>NW_021552741.1:0-284 GCF_001605985.2 Dendrobium catenatum
AAAATTTCTCGTTACTCTTATCCTTGATTATCGATTCAGCTTGTGATAACTCTTCCTTTTGTTAGAGAGAGTGCTCCTATTCTCTAATATATGAGAAGATATATTCACAACTTTGTCTTTAAAAGATTATAAAAGAGACTATAGCTTGTAAAAAAAAAAAATTGGCCAATGATGCCAACAAAAGATGTGCAAAGACGCAAAAAATTGAACAAAAAAAAAAAATTTTGTGCAAAGCGCCACGATATTGACAAGAGGCATAAAATGAGCCCACTCCAAAATAAGCT
>NW_021552742.1:0-265 GCF_001605985.2 Dendrobium catenatum
AATCCGAGCAATACGCGAACCTTAATTGCCGTAGTGGATCGCCGCTGTAAAGGCCATTTTGCTCCCAGGTTCGTCCGGACGAAGTCGGATCTTCCGGGACGATCGGTACAGGTTGTGCAGGAAAACATGTTTGGCTGCATGGTTCGTCTGGACGAAATTTGGATCGTCTGGACGAAAATTTTATAGAGCCCAGTCGTCCAGGGACTATAATTAATTTCGTCTGGACTTAATTCGTCCAGAGCCACTTCGTCCCGGGACGAAGTTG
>NW_021552743.1:0-571 GCF_001605985.2 Dendrobium catenatum
TGAAATTAATGATCTTTTATCCAAATTAGAGTAATCAAACAATTGGTTAAAGTCCATTTTGACCTTCCGAGATCGAATGTAATTCTCTCTTTGAGTTTGACTACGATAATTCAGATACGATAATAACTGTAAAATTTGAACCCGTTAGGGAATGATACGTTCGTCTTTCGAGGCGATATATTATCCATAATGACGTGTTCTATTTCAAAATTTAAAATTAAATATTCCCAAAGAAAATTAAATTTTTTTAAAATTATATATACTTAAATATATTTTTCAATCAAAACAGGTAGTCGAAAGGAAAAATAGAATATTAATAGAAGCCGCCTGAGCAATGTTGACAGAATATTCTCTTCCTAGATATTTTTGGGCTGAGGCGGGTAGCACTGTATGTTATGTTCTGAATAGGGTGAATGTAAGATCTAAATTAAGTAAAACACCCTATGAGTTGCTAAAAGGCATAACACCTAATTTATCACATTTGCATATTTTTGGTTGCAAGGTCTTCATTCATAATAATGGAAAATCTGCCTTAGAAAATTTGATCCAAAATTAGATGAAGGAATTTTTG
>NW_021552744.1:0-483 GCF_001605985.2 Dendrobium catenatum
CGTGTACTCTTATTAATGACTTGATCGCCCAAAGTCTTTGGTACCTGTTACAAGAAAAATAGTTGTTTCTCCGCAGGTATAAAGCCACGTACGGTTACTTAAAATTGTCCCGGCCACGCCAAGAAAAGCGTGCACCAGGCCTACCAGCCTCGTCATAAGTGTCGCACCGGGTTCCCTCCCACCACGCTAGAAAAAAACGAGCATAGCGGGTTTGCCGGCTCGACACGAATGCTGAGAACAGGATTTTGGAGCCGAGGGGTCTCTCACCTACCTCACTTACCTTATCGTAGGTGTCGCACCGGGTTCCCTCCCACCACGCTAGAGAAAAGCGTGCATGGGTGGTTTGCTGGCTCGACACACACATCGAGGTAAGAGAGGGATTTATGCAAACTTTTTCTTAATTTAATTATTTAAAATTAAAATAATTAATTAGAATTAATTAAAATAATAAGTTATATTAACTAAGAATTAATTATAACTTTT
>NW_021552745.1:0-287 GCF_001605985.2 Dendrobium catenatum
CCCGGGTTCGTCGATATCCTTAGCCTACTTAGTCGAGCGCCGACCAGAGGATCCTTGTTAGCAACCATGGGTTACCTCATTCAAGGGGACCTCGTAGGCCAAGGGGCTGGGGACCTAATCCTAGGCTGACAAACAGGAAGTGCACAGGTCTGTGGATAGTGAACCTATGTCTATGTTATCTAACCTAGGATGCCACTCCCATTTTGTATGCATATCAATCTATCTAAAAAGAAAGAAAGAAACACCGGCCTAACCTAAAGCTAGAGTCCGTGTCCTAATAGGTCAAT
>NW_021552746.1:0-590 GCF_001605985.2 Dendrobium catenatum
AGATTGAATCAAACATAAATTGCATAATCAAAATTTTCAAGGGGTCGACCATTCAAAAAGATCTTACCAATATGGAGGAGAGAGGATAGCTCTGCTTGAATCAATAGAGATAAAATCTTCTGCTACAAATAGCTCCACCAAATCAACATCATCAAAGAGAGAATTTAGAATAAGGCTTTTTTTAGGATAATTTTATTACTTCTTTTTAAAGTTCTTATAGAGAAAGTAACTTTTTAATGTTGTTGTAGAAAATAATTTTCTAATAAAAATAATATTTTTGAAAGCAACGAAAAAACTATGGTCAAATAGAAATTATGATTATGGTTGAAAAGTAAGCAGTAAGAAAGTTATCCCAAAGAATCATAAGTTTAAAAATTTTCATGTATTTAAAAAATTAGATGAGATTTGGGCATCATTTGGGACAACTTTCTTACTGACTTTTAAAGTAGCTTTTTAACACAGTTTTTGAATTAAAAATATTTGTGCAAGAAAGCTATTTTAGAAAATAGTAAATAATATGTCTCAAACGAAACCTTAAGTGGTTATTATGAATGTAAGATAACTTAATTGATAAATTATTAAATATATAT
>NW_021552747.1:0-231 GCF_001605985.2 Dendrobium catenatum
AATAGGATTATCAATCTGGACATGAAACAAAAAAAAACAACTCAAACCCAATAAGAAAATTTCAAATTTGAGTCAACCAGAATAAGATTCTAGAAGAGTTTGGGTTTGCTTAAATAAACCAGAAAATTAGGTTAGGTTGGGGTTGTGTAGGGGATTCGGGTCAATCCCAAATAATGACAACCTATTTTGATTTGTCTTTTTTTATTTTTTATTAAAAATATCTCTATTTTT
>NW_021552748.1:0-7244 GCF_001605985.2 Dendrobium catenatum
CAGAAACTTTCATTTAAAAAAACGGCTAAACCACTGGTAAAAGTCTCCACCTAAAGAACATACCGTGGTGTTTCCGGTGGTCCTCTGTCCGCCGGAAATACTGTTGGAAATCAGCAGTTTTATGTATCTATATCTCATGTTTGATGCTTAATCTGATATTCTCGTAACATACTTTGAGCTTAGGCCTTTTGCAACCCACTTTCTTTTCAAGACATGCAGTCAATCCGCAACGATAGAGACGTCTTACTATGCGATAGGGGTGCAAATGAGTCAAGCCGGCTCGTGAGCTGACTCGAGCTCGGCTCGTTAACGAGCTCGCGAGTCGAGCCTATCGAGCTTCGAGCTCGAGTTCGAGCGTAATTTCAAGCTTGGTGTATTAACGAGCTCGAGTTCGAGATTTACCCTATCCGGCTCGATGGCTCGTCGAGCCGGCTCGATTAATTTGAGCGGGCTCTGAATTTCTGAAATTCAGTATTACAATGCGATGTGCTGTGCTGAACCGGACAAACTTTGAACCGAACGAATGCCAATAATGTAAAAAACCCTAAACATTAATTCGACGAAGCCAAGAGCCGGTCCACATACTTCTTTCGTTCATGAGACAGAGTGCGGTGCTCCTTCCTCAGCTAGGGTTGAATTCGTTCTTCCGGTGCTCGACGCCTCGACCTGCTATCTTCTCTGGTTAGTTCACTTATTTCCTTAATAATCTTTTCTTGACTTCATTTTTCTGATACTTTAGCTGCTAACTGCCATGGTTAGGTAGCTTTTCGCCTTTATCATCGCTTCTTGCCATCGTTCATCTGGTTCTCAAAGTTTTTATCTGCTGCGGTTTAGGTAAGTTCATATTCTATTAACTTTGCTTCAGTTTTTTTTTTTTAATTTGCCTGAAGTTTTTATTGTGTCCGGCTGTCCGCGTAGTTGAGGATTTTTTTCTGAATTAATTCTTCGTTGTTTCGTTATCATTGTTTCGTTGAATCCATTCTCGAAGCAGGACTTTACATGCTAGATTTCATAAATCACAATTGCGTTGAAGAAAATCACTAATTACATACTGTTCGCCTTCTTAGAAACAAGAATTTTAGCCTTCGAGGTCAGGAATTAGGGCACGGCAGAGCTCTTGGCGGCTGCTTCTCCCCGCCTATCGAGCCCGAGACCTGCTACAGAAAAGGTTTTGCTGAGTTAGTTGTTATGTGATTTTTACGAATTTTTCATTAGGTTGTATTCTCGTATTGCTATTGTTCCGTATTGTTTGTCAATAATCATAAATACTGCTACATTTTAGCCATTTTCATTGTTGTTTTTAAATGATTTTTTTTATATGTTTATACGTGTTTATATTCCTTATAGCGAATTATTGTTAAGTCAATGTTTGAGAAGTTAAAATTAGCAATGGCTTATTGATTATTTTTCATTATATTTAAATTTTGGCAACTTTAATAAAACTCTTGTCATTGCTTACAGGTTGTCAAAGATGAAGAGATGGTGGAGAAATTATTTTTCTTTTTATTTGTTAATTTTGTAATGTTCTAGTTTAATTACTTTAGTAAATGTAATTTAGGAGTATAATATGCTAAGTATTTTGCTAAGAAATATTATACAAAGCATTTAATTCCAAAATAATCAATAATATATCAAAATATCATTTTGGTGGTAAAATTTCTAAAAAAAACATTCAATTCGAGCCGTTTATCGAGCCAACAATCGAGTCGAGCTCGAGCCAATTATTCGAGCTCGAGCTAACGAGTCGAATTCGAGCCAAGAATCAGACTCTCGAGTCGAGCTTGAGCTCGAGCTCGAGTTCTTGACTCAAGTCGAGCTCGAGCTCGAGTTCGAGCCAACTGTATCATTAACGAGCCAGGCTCGAACCACCTATGACTCGAGCTCGACTCGACTCGTTTGCACCCCTACTGTGCGATGATAAACATCAATACCGATCAACGGTTATTGTTTGGCGGTGGTGGATTGAGCTATAAAATTCTCTAAGATTAAGAATTCTCTAGCTCCCCTAAAAAGTTCTTTATTGAATGTGCGAAAATATTGCATCTTTATAAAACTAGTTTTATTGCACGTGCATTAAATGCACGTGAATAAAAATTTATAAATAAAAATTCAAATCATTAATATTTTAGTTATATTATCATTATTAAAATGAAAAAAAAAATAATGTTTACCACTTTAGTTTTTTTTTAGTTTTGCATGTGCATTAAATGCAATTCATTAAAAAATGATTTTACCAAGGAAATTAAAAAAAAAAAGCATATTTCGCATTATGAGTCTATGTTAGAAACCTCAAAACAAGGCGAATTAAATTTAAGTTATGTTTATTATTCAATTTATTAGTCATTTTTTCAAACTAAAAACCAATATAAAATAGAAAATATTTTTCTATTAAACCTACCAATCAAATAAGGAGGTGAAAACTAAATTACATGCAAATATTTTGTTAATTAGTTTTCAAAGTCAAAATGAATGAAAACAAATCTATCATTTCTAAAAGATGGTTTCTACCTAAAAATAATCAACTAAACCATGACATCCTATGTCTTAATCAACAACATTAAACAACATCATCAAGATCCATATATATTCGCATGCATTTTGGGCAAAGCTCCACAAGAATACAACCCAGATTTACAAGATTTAGTTACTTGAATAACTGAATAAGATCCTACTTGTAGCAAAACAGCCTGTCATTCTTCTAGAAAGACAACATAAAGCATTATTATATACTGCAAAATTTTAGATGCTAACAAAAAAAAATTGTTACAGTCAAAGTAATTCTTGTTATAACAATATTATAGGAATTTGCACACAATCTTTTAGTTTAATAGCACTCAAAATATTGACTACAATATAACATGATTCCTTGTTCTCGGACTTTTATTGGCATCATAGAGCCCGGAGCGCCACATGCAACCTCTTCAAAAGTCTAACTAAACGAATATCAATGAAATAGGATGATTATAAAACAACATATATATATCGAACTTTTATTGGCATCATAGAGCCGGAGCGCCACATGCAACCTCTTCAAAAGTCTGACTAAACGAACATCAATGAAATAGGATGATTATAAAACAACATATTTTAACATAAACTTTTTCTCAAGTTAATTTGAAAATTTCCATTCTGACCCAAAAAATCTTCCTTGGAATTACAAATAAGGAAATCTTGAGTAACATAATGCCCTAAATATATTAATTATAATATCAATGACTAAAATTTTTAAAAAATTGGAGTGAAAATGATTGGTGATGGCCAGCATGGAAGCTCCGCCTGTTGAAGAGCATGCACTTGATTAGTTAAGGCTTAAAAGAATACTCCCATCATCCATATCACGCATGGAAGCTCCGCCTGTTGAAGAGCATGCACTTGATCACTTGCTGCATTTGGAGGCTTGGTTTGTTGCAATGGTCATACCTAAAGAAGCATCAATTTAATCAACATGCAAAATCCATAAGTTGATTGGAAGATGTTAGCATACTGTACACGTGGCATTCTTTCATTAGTGAATCAATTGTACCGTTAGAACAGAAAGCAATTTTCTTGAATTTACTTTTCCTATATATACACCATTTGTAACACAGTTTAGATAATGAAAAATAGAAAACATCTTTTACTTTTCTTCTCTGCACTCTTTCCTCTTCCATGAAACGAATTCTATTCTTCTTCTTTATTCAATCTGACAAGAATCAAGGATTCAACATGGTATCAGATGTTCCAGCCATTCCTCCCACCTTCTCGTCTTGATCTCCGCAGCTATGGAATCAGCCGACACAGCCTCCTCCATCCAGGCGACCACAAATCTCAATGGCGCCTTCTCATCCCCACAAATTCCCTCATCCCTCAAGTTCTTGATGAACAGCATCAAGAATGTTACTGCTCAGACTCTCACCGCCGACAATTACTCTATTTGGCGAGCTCAAATTCAAAAACTATTTCGGGCCAATGGTTTCGAAGGTTTCTTGACAGGCACCGCAACACCTCCGCCCCCAACGATTCTCTCCACCTCCGGACAACAGATTGCAAATCCCGATTACACTACCTGGACGTCCGTAGATCAAAATCTCGCAGCAGCGCTCTTCTCCGTGATTTCCCCCGCAATTTTACCATATGTTCTTTCTATAGATCACTGCTTCGAAATCTGGCACACCCTGGACCTGCGGCTCAAATCGTGTACACTTTCAAGAATTGCTCATCTCAAGAACGAACTTAACTTCTTGTCTATGAAAGACAAGAATATGACTCAATATCTACTCGATGTCAAATCCAAAGTAGATGCGCTAGCCTCGGCCGGAGCTCCCATAGACGTCGAGGATGTTATACATTACACACTCAACGGACTACCGAACACGTATCAAGCCTTCAAAATAGCCATTCGGACCAACATGCACTCAGTAAGTTTAGACGAACTATATACTCTACTCTGCAGTGAAGAATTCAACATGGCACATGAAACCGCCAAAGATCTTCAATCTCTCAACATCACGGGAAATCAAACGGCTCTCACCGCCGGACGTGGAAGAGGTCGCGGAAGATCATCACAATATCGCGGCAGACCCAACAATCGTCCATAGAATACAACCAATCAATCTCACGGCAACAAGTCCAGCCGACCCTCCATAACTTGCCAAATCTGTGGTAAGTTTGGACATTCCGCAATTAAGTGCTGGCACCGTCACGACGACAACTACAACTCCGATCCAACTCCGGCACTCTTCACCACGCCAACTTCGTCCACATCTTCGGAGTGGTTCCTTGACAGCGGAGCGTCTTCTCACTTAACCTCCGATCCCAACGCTCTACACCAAACTCAACCGTATACCGGATCCAGTCAAGTCGTTCTCGGCAACGGACATCAACTATCAATTCATAATACTGGTAAAGGCCTCCTCCCGACCCCATCAGGTAGCCTCCAACTAAAGAATCTCAATCTCGTTCCGAATTTGTCTTTTAATCTCTTATCTGTGCACAGACTAACCCAAGATAATGGCTGCATTATTATGTTTTCCTCTCACGGTTATGAAATACAGGACCGGAAGACCCACCGCCGTCTTCTCACGGGTCCGTCTATTAATGGCTTATATCCGCTCCCTGGTTCCAACCGTCCACTCGAGAACATCAAACAACTTGCCCTCATCTCTATTCAGCACGTCCCGGACCTCTGGCACAGACGCCTCGGCCATCCGTCTGCTTCTACCTTAGCCGCTATCTCCAAAAGAAATCATAACATACATATCACGCGCCTCGACTGCAATTCTTGCAAGATGTCCAAGAGCCACCGACTACCTACCCCAAGCTCCAACACCATCACCACTTCTCCGTTCTTGCTTGTTCATTCAGATGTATGGGGGCCGTTCCCCATTGTATCTAATAACGGGTTTAGATTTTATGTTTCCTTTATAGATGACTTCTCTAAATTTTCATGGATTTTTCCTATCATGCATAAATCTGAAGTTTTTATAAAATTTATTGAATTTCAAAACTTTGTCTCTCGGCAATTCAACGCAAACATTAGGACTCTAAGCACCGATAACGGCAGCGAATTCTTAAACAATAAATTCTCAAATTACTGCCGCAACACCGGACTGATTCACCAAACTACGTGTCCTTATACCTCGTCGCAAAACGAAGTCGCCGAACGTAAAGATCGACATCTTATCGAGATCGCACGCACTCTTTTAATCCAAGCATCCCTACCTCATCAGTTTTGGGTCGATACCGTCCTTACCTCTAATCTTCTCATAAACGGCCTACCTTCTCCTAACACGCAAAACAAATCACCTCATGAGCTTCTCTTCGGTAAACAACCAGATTATAATTTTTTCCGGGTATTTGGATGCCTTTGCTATCCTTGGCTTCGCCCCTACACCACAAATAAACTCTCTCCTGTATCTCGTCCCTGCGTATTCATCGGATACGCCACCTCACAAAAGGGCTATCGATGTTTAGATCCTTCAACACATAAAATCTACACTTCACGTCATGTTCTATTCAATGAAGCCACTTTTCCCTTTGCCAATAAGAATTCTCAACCCACAGAAACATCAACAAATCAACCCTTCACACCTCCCCTGCTGCTTGTCCCAACGTCTGCACTACCTAACTCCACACCACATCCCACCGATACACTCATATCCAAAACTACCTCACACGGCCCATCACCTAATACCTCCCACGCCAAATCAGTCACGCACATTTCAACTACCTCCCCATCAGACAACAACACTCAGCCCGAACCAGATCATCAACCCAGCACACAACGACATCACATGATCACTAGACTTAAAAGCGAAACCTACAAACCCAAGAAGATTTTTGATCTTGCTCACACATTACAACCAACCGAACCCACAACCTATAATCAAGCCGCAAAATCTGAACAATGGCGTGCCGCAATGTCTCAGGAATTTCAGGCACTTCAATCCCAAGGCACATGGGAATTGGTACCTCCCGATCCATCCTTCCACGTCTTAGGATCCAAATGGACTTTTCGAATTAAATATAATTCTGACGGATCCATCTCACGCCATAAAGCTCGTCTCGGGGCGAAAGGCTATACACAAGAATACGACATTGACTACACCGAGACCTTTAGTCCGGTGGCAAAAATGCCAACAATACGGGTACTCATTCTCCTAGCTCTGCATCACAATTGGGTCATCCATCAACTCAACGTCTCTAACACATTTCTACACGGCAACTTATCAGACATCGTCTACATGCAACAACCGCCCGGGTTCCAAGACTCTCTTCATCCAAACCACGTCTGTCGTCTAAAGAAAGCATTATATGGTCTTAAGCAGTCTCCTCGAGAATGGTATGCGACACTTTCCAACCATTTACTCGCGTACGGATTCAACATAAGCTCGTCGGATCATTCCCTGCTGACCTACAAATCTGCCAACATATGCAAAAACCGCTCAAATTACACCACGAAGCCCTCAAGAGGTTGCTTCGGTACATTCACGGCACCACGCAGCTCGGTATCCCCCTTTCCCTAGATAATCTCATCCTACAGGGATACGTTGATGCCGACTGGGCAAGTAATCCACAAGACCGTACCTCTATATCCGGCTTATGCAACTTTATTGGACAATCTCCCATCTTTTGGCAAGCCAAGAAACAAAGCACAATCGCTAGATCTTCTACCGAAGCAGAGTACCGCCCCCTTGCCACTGAAGCCACCGAAATCCTCTGGCTACGCCGGCTCCTGGACGATTTCCACACGCCGCAAGATCAGC
>NW_021552749.1:0-281 GCF_001605985.2 Dendrobium catenatum
TTGAGATTCCAGAACCATCCAGAAGTGTCCCAACTTATTCTAAGTGTTGGGCTTTATGTTTTGGATTGAAATGATATTTAATTAGAGATGAAAATTTTATTAGAAATTTGGGATTATATTCCTGAAATTTGGGGTCTTATAATCAAAAATCTGCCCCGCATCCTAAAACTAATTTGGACATTGGACCACAGTCGTCCGATCCTAACTAATACAGTGTAAAAACTGAACTTACCCCGGCCTGGCATGGGGAGCCAGCTAACCACCTAGTAGATTTAAAAGAG
>NW_021552750.1:0-318 GCF_001605985.2 Dendrobium catenatum
AGAGAGAGAGAGAGAGAGAGAGAGAGAGAGAGGGAGAAACCATCCTCTTTACTTGTGCAACCCGACGGGATCTCCCAGAGCTCCGGCCGAACCAGCTCCAGCCGACTCCGTCTCCCTCCTTCCTGTGCCGATCGAAAGTTACGACATTTTGATCGGTAGGAAGAACAAGAGCTCGCTGGTTGTGAAGGTAAATTCCCCCCTTTCATGTGCTCTTCTTCGGCCATACCCAGTGAACCCGCCGAACTATAGAGAAGAAAGGGAGAAGATTAACATGATTTTTTTTAAAATTAATGTCAATTAATTTTAATAAAAATTAAT
>NW_021552751.1:0-317 GCF_001605985.2 Dendrobium catenatum
TTAAATTTAAGATTATGTTCAACCTAGGAGGCTTTTTAGAATCCTTTTGAGTGCAATGTGTGTGAGACAACTAATTTCAAAGGGATGTCATCTTTTTGTGATAGTGTGAAGTCTGAATTTTCCCTATTTATGATTTTTGTTTCATGTTTTCTTTTATTCTCAATAATTTGTTACTAATTTATTTTTGTCAAATCTATTTTTGTAATTGTAATGTGAATCTTAATACACAGGTGATTTTATATGGGTTAATTTCATTGATTTTTTTTATTTAATCAATCATTAACTTATCAATTACTGTCATTATTAAATCAAGCCTT
>NW_021552752.1:0-202 GCF_001605985.2 Dendrobium catenatum
TTTCAGGTCAGAGTAAGGGAGCAGGAGATTGAGCTTGATCAGGAATCTCCAGGTTTTTGTCCTTTTTGGTTATAGTTATTCTTTTGTACTCATGATAGGATAGATTTCAGTTCATGTGTTTGTGTTCATAGTGTAGCTCCTGAGTATTGTATATGATCTTTTGAAGGTTGAATCGACTTGTACATTGATGTTATAAATGTTA
>NW_021552753.1:0-1170 GCF_001605985.2 Dendrobium catenatum
TTTGGCGACGGAGGTTGGAAGGACCATAGTCGGTGCAAGGGCGACGGAGCTTGGAAAGATCATTGTCATGTGGAAGTTCAACAATAACTGAAAGTTGGGTGGAGGTCCAGTGCTAGTTGGTGACTAGGCAAAAACTTGGTATTAGTTGGCGGCCAAGTGGAAGTCTGGCGTCAATAGGCGGTCGGGCAAAAGTCTGTGGTCGGATAGAAATCTGGCTTTAGTTGGCTGCTAGATGGAATTCTGTCGTAAGTTGGTAGACGAGTGAAAGTCTGGCAACAATCGGTGGCGAGACGGAAGTCCAATGTTAGTCAGCATCAGGGCTAAAATCCAATGTCATTTTGCAGTCGGGCGAAAATCTAGCATCGAGTAGAAATCCAGCTTCAGTTGGTAAACGTAAGGAAGTCTAGTGTCAAGTGGTGGCCGAGCGGAAGTCCGATGTTAGTCCGTGGCCGGGTGGAATTCCGTCGTCGGATGGCGGGCGGGTGGAAGTCCGGCTGTGGTCGAGAAGGAGTCTGGTGCCAAGAGAACTCAAGTTTCTATTCCTTGCTTGGGCCATTGGCTCCTCCCCTTTCTCATGAGGAATGAGGGGTCTATTGATAGTTTTTTGAGAGTGGCAGGACTAGTAAATAAGAGATAGATCAATGGTACGTTAGGAATGGTTTGAATGTACGACCGATATTGATTTCCTTGATCGTAGACATTTTATTGGCCATTTGAATATCTTAATGATATCAAAATTCGATGATCTTGGGCTCGTTAAATTCGTCTTGTTGAGCCGCTCAATTTTACCATATCCATGTCATGTTTGAAATTCTTTTGGTAATCCAAATTATTGTTTAAAGCTTCCAAAGATACTTTGGGTCTTCGATTTGGACACATTTGGGCTTGGATTGAGTCAAATTTTGTGTCGTCGCGGTCCTCTTTTTGAGACGTTCAGTTCGACTATAAGTGTTGCGTCCAGGAGTATTCGCGGCGATAGAGAAATATAAAGTTTATCATCTTAGCATTGTACGAAAATTCGACACGCAATCAGATAAGAGAGAGGGTCTAGCATTTATGAGACAGCAAGATTTTTACATGGAAAACCCCTATAAAAAGGAAGAAAAACCATGGGGCCTAGCCCAGTTTGAACTAATCCACTAGTATTTGTAGTCGATTACAAATTAGGCC
>NW_021552754.1:0-209 GCF_001605985.2 Dendrobium catenatum
TTCATGCAATCGTCAATCATTGTAGGCCAGTAGTATCAAAGTCTTTTAATCTTCAATTTCATTTTTGGACCCGATTGATGTGCACCGCATAGTCCTGAATGAACCTCATTAGCAATCTTTAGGGCTTCTCGCTGGTTCAATCAGCGCAGTCACATGTGATCGAAGGACCGACGGTACAGCAAATTGTTGACTAGTGCATATGATAGGGC
>NW_021552755.1:0-686 GCF_001605985.2 Dendrobium catenatum
TTTCAAAAGGTGAAATTGAACTTACACATGTTTCTACTTAAAATCAACTTGCAGATAATTTTACAAAACCTTTAGCCTTTGATACTTTCAGTGCATTAAGAACAAGGCTTGGTGTGATTGATTTAAATGCTTAAATAAAAATATTTTTGCAACATTAATGTTTTTTTTTTCATTGTTTATTTTTATGTGATTTTATGATTTTTTATTTGTTTTTGAGTGAATTTTTATTTAGATTATGTACTTTTTCATTGTTCATTTTTTGTGTGTGTTTATTTTTATTTGCTTTGACAAAAATACAAAAAAAAATTTTGAAAGCAGATCGTCCGGGATGAAAAATTGTCGTACAGGATGATGTGTTGGAAAGCATGAAACTGTCAGATTTTAAAAAATTATTCGTGCAGTTTTTTTAGTTTTTAAGTTCGTCTATACGATCCTTAGATCATCCGGGAAGAAATTTTTAAGTAACTGTGCAGAAAAATGAGAAAATGAGTGAGTGGATAAGGTAGTTTTTAATGAACTTCATCTGTACGAACCTGGAGTTCTTCTGGACGAAAAATATGGCGGTTCAATGTAGGGGACAATTTTAAAACTGTCATTAAAATGATCACAAGTGTGATCGTCTGGACGAACATGGATTGTCTGTACGATTGGTCAAGTCAAAAGTCTGTACGAAAGGACATATCGTA
>NW_021552756.1:0-1246 GCF_001605985.2 Dendrobium catenatum
ATTATTCTTAAAAAAGTAAGTTGAAGATCATTCCCTTATAAAAGGAGATAATAATTCTGAGATGTCTTAGAAATTCTCCAATAAGACAGGGGGCATTTTTAAGTTAAAAAATGCCAAAAATTTGATGATGGATGAAATTTCCCTTCAAGGTATGGGACATTTTAAATATTTATTTGGGTTATTATCGAACCCCAAATAAATATTTAAAATCATTCATGAAGCTACCATTGCATCAATATATGGTAGAAGCTAGTGCCTTCAAGCAATCATATATATGATCATTACAAAGATTGAATATTCTTATTCAAATTTGCCATGATTTTGAAGTTCAGAATGAGCAGATATTTTGATCTGATTACCTCAACAAATCAATTTTGACAAGTATGGGTTGTTATATGACAAGTCCAGTGCTTAAAAAGATACAATATCAGTCTCAACAAGACTATATGCGGCCGAGTCGCTGATAGCTTTACCTACTCAACAAGCCGTGATAAGAGGCCATAGTAGGAAAGCACCTATTTTGTTAGCCCGATGACAAATACTATCAAGTTTGATATTTGTCAAATTTAACAAATCAAAGCAATTCAGATTCAGAAGATTTTGTCAACTAACAAATGGATTGAGGCAAAATTCAAAAAAATCTCAGTCAAGTTAAAGGCACAAAGCCACAATAAAAACTCCTTTCAAATTTAGAAGCATAATCCTTCAATAAATCTATCAAGCACAAAGCTAAGATCGAAGAAGCTTCACTTCTTCAACATGTCCGACAAAGCACGAAGCTCAGGACCGAAGAAAATTATCCCGCAATTCTTATAAAGCTATAGGCTGAACTAAAGGAATATTGTCATCATCAAAGTCCGCCATGCAAAAAGCTTTGGATAGATGACTATTTGCCACTGACCTAATATCATTCTAAAGAATTTAGGTCATCAATATGGATTCTTCATCAAGCCCATGAAAGCACAAAGCTAGAAAAGAAGAAATGTTAATTCATGACAAATCATAAAGATAAATCATGGATTTCTAAAAGACCCTCTATATGACATCTAAAATTTAGTTTTAGAAATTTATACGGTCAACCAGTTTACAACAAACATGATCTACTATAGAGTGCATATCATATTTATTGGGGGGCATTTGTTGACTGTAATGACTCCCCCACTGACATACCCGATCGGACACGACAATTCAACCACCACCTCACTCACAAAATAAAACAATGCTCCCTCTCATTCGGTTGACACGC
>NW_021552757.1:0-307 GCF_001605985.2 Dendrobium catenatum
TAAGTTGGACTCAAATGCACTTGAACCTGAACTTGAATAGAACTCAAACTCAAATGAATGAACTATAAGACTTGGACTTGAATGATGAATTGAATTTAAATTTGATCATAATGCCAAGGAACTTGAACTAAAATGAATTATAGGGCACTTAGACTGAAGTAAATACAAAGAACTCGAAGAAGACCTAAATAATTAAATCTTGAGCTTGAACCATAACTTGAATGAAAAAAGAGAGCAAAGACTTGATTTGAACAAAATGCAATAATACTTAGACTTGCATGAACCGCGGGCAACGAAGCTTTGATTC
>NW_021552758.1:0-214 GCF_001605985.2 Dendrobium catenatum
TAACTTAGAAGGTGTGATATAGTACTTAGCAACCTATATTAATCTACATTGTGCTTAGATGAGTAGTACTAGATTTATCCATATTAAAAAAGTCCAACACATAATAATTTCATAAAAAATATATTAATCATTAAATGATATTAATAAAAATTTCAAATATCTTTATTCAAATCATAGTACATTATAAATATTTAAGTAGTTTTTTTCTAGAATT
>NW_021552759.1:0-354 GCF_001605985.2 Dendrobium catenatum
CCAAGGATGTGAGACCTTTTCGAGGTTGTATGTCGGATCCTTTGCTCGACGACGTTAACCTGTGTGGAAGAGGTCGAGAGTATCCACCAAGGATGTGAGACCTTTCCGAGGTTTTATGTCGTAGCCTTTTCTCGACGACGTTAACCTGTGTGGAAGAGGTCGAATCGGATCCCCCTGGGATCGATTTTATGTTTATTGGGAGGGGGCGAATGCCGCGTGTATCCTGAATCAAAGGTGAAGAATGATCTATTTTTAGACCGTTACTACCTTTTTGAGGTCGAGGTTAATTCCTTTCCCGAGGAGTAGAAGTCCAACAATGGATTGTATAAAGCTTGCAATTGATTTGAAGTATCC
>NW_021552760.1:0-329 GCF_001605985.2 Dendrobium catenatum
GCCAAAGTTGGAGGATAAGCAAAAACAGAGTCAGCTTGAAAAACCTTTGTGCGAGCAGTGTGGGAAGCGACATTTTGGTCAATGTTTGGTGGGATCTGGTCGATGTTTCAGATGTGGTGAGTTGGGTCATCGCAAGGTAGACTGCCCTCAAGAAAGAAGAATCAATATCAGACCACAGGGATATCAGGGGTACTAAGAACAGGCACAACATAAGAGATATCTAGAAGGCAATCAGACAGGAAAAACTCAATCCCAAGGAAGGCCAACAGTACAAGGAAGACCACCAGTTCAATTAAAAGGGGAAGCATCTGATGTTAAAAGCAACCCAC
>NW_021552761.1:0-435 GCF_001605985.2 Dendrobium catenatum
AACATTGGGCCATCCATTTAACTCACAATTTCTGCTCATCCATTTAGCTTCAAAGAAATGAGTGAAAACCTTCTCTATTTCCTCTTCTTCAACATGAACAATATTATTCACATCTCTAATTTGAACTACTCTATTTCCATTCTTTCTAGCCGAAGCAAAGTTGTGAAACATCTTCGAATTGTTGTCCCCTTCTTCATGCCATCTATCCTTTGCCCTTTGATTCCACCATGTAGCCAACCGATTCAAGGTAACATTCAATTCATGTACTTTACTCCTAAGCAAAATGAGATCCTCATTAGTCCATCCATTGCCATCCGCCTCTTTATTTTGGAGTTCAATGATTTCCTTTTTCAGCTCATCCTTGAGCGTCTTCAGATTTTTACATTTGCTTCTACTCAAAAAGAATAATGCCTTCATTGTTCTACAATTCTTCCT
>NW_021552762.1:0-312 GCF_001605985.2 Dendrobium catenatum
GCAGAGATGAAGATGCTCAGGTGGATGAGTGGATTTATCTTTAGAAATAGGATACGAAATAAGCATATATGTGAAAAGGTTGGAGCAGCTTCAATAGAAGATAAGATTAGAGAGAGTCACCTTAGATGTTTTGGTCACATACCCGATTAGGAAAGTAGAGGTATTAGATTTGACTTATATTAAGAAAGGTAGAGGTTGACCTAAAAAGATTTGGTTAGAAAATATTAGAAATGATCTTTCTTTATTAGATTTTGTTGACCCTTCTCTGTATAAACAAAAAAAATCAAATAAAAAAATCGTACCTGCCTGCAC
>NW_021552763.1:0-920 GCF_001605985.2 Dendrobium catenatum
TCCAAGTGGAGCTGAAAAATCTGTAAGAGAGAGGGTTGTAGCGTTGACTAGAGAGATTGAAGAGATGAAAATGGTTCAATCTAGAGAGATTAAAGAAATGAGAAAGGTTCAAAATGAAATGCAAGCAGAGCTGCAATCCTATAGAGTTGAAAATCAAAGGAAGAAAGAGCAAGAGGAGCAGCAATCTCCAAACAGTGAGGATACAACTGAGGATTAGATCTTTTTTATGTTTGATGATTGTATTTAGAACTTGTGAACTTGTGATTGTAACCTTATTAAATTTAGAATTTGTGAACTTATTTTATGTTTGATGAACTTATTTAGAACTTTTTAATGTTTGATTGTAAACTTGTTTGTTTAATTTGTGCTTATGTATATAGTTGTGATGAATGTAGCGGCGTGTTGTCCAAAACTTCTTATTATGTATTGCTATTTCTGCAGGCTTAGAATTTAGGGTGAACCTCCCTCAAATAGAGGGAATGCTATCAATTTTTTTCTCAGGTGCTACAGGTTTCCAGCGGCCAACCAGCGGTTTGGCCGCTAGAAATCTCGACACCGGACGGCTGATTGAAGCTACCGGTAATTTCCTTACACCGTTAGTAATATACCGGCAGTTACCGATGGCCACCGGCGGTTATCTGGCGAAAGCCCGATGGTGTAAACCGCCGGTAGTACCGTCGGCCATAACCGCCGGCAATTTTATCGGCGGTAAACCGACGCTAGCCGGCGGTTGATCGAACGCACGATGGCTGCTATAACCGCTGGCATGCCGTCGGTGAAGTGAGCACCGATTAGCCGTCGATAAAATAACCGGCTGCTCAATGGCCGAAATACCGCCGGTACAAACTCCGGTAATCACTGACGGTCTTAGCCACCGGAAAGCCGTCGACTAATAAAATCGTCGGAAATAATCCACCGTA
>NW_021552764.1:0-215 GCF_001605985.2 Dendrobium catenatum
GAATAAAGGAAGATGAGGAAGGAGCAAGAAGAAGAAATGTGGTAGAAGTTACCTGTGCGTGAGAGAGGGCTGGGGACAGGGCGGGCTTTGGGTCGCGTTAGAGAGGAGGAGGCGGAGGGACTTCGTTCCGTCTGGGGCGTGCGAGGGAGTAGACAGTGGGAGAGTGAGAGTAGCGGGAGAGATTTCCATCAGATAAGAAAGGCGAATGGAAAACC
>NW_021552765.1:0-1500 GCF_001605985.2 Dendrobium catenatum
AATTGATTATGAAAAATTAAATTGTGAAATTTTTTTATACATATTAACTCATAAAAAATATTTTATTTAAACTTTTTTTTTTAAATAAGAAAAAAATATTTGCATTTAAGATTTTAATAAAAAAATAAAAAAAATTGATGTACCTCATCTCTAAGACACATTGAAAAAAAAAAGAATCGTTTTGAATTTTTTTTATTTATCTCTCATTCTTTATTTCTCTTATTTTTTAGCTTTTTTTTTCTCTCCCCTGAAATGTTTTCTTAAAGATTTTATAACTTGAGCAAGTCGCCTATTCATTGGGCGACTTTGCCTAGTTTTAAATTTATTTATTTTGGTGGTTTAATAGTTAATTAAAATTTTAATGATATTTGTTTTAAAAATTTATCCGGAGAAAGGAAGAAGTAGAAGATTCTAATTGAACACGTGGGTCAAATTACATATCTGCTCGAATAGACGAAGATCGGTTCAAGATATGTAAATCCAGAAAGAGAAAAAAAAAGGGGACTTAAGATATAAACATGACACACTTTTTTGAAAATTTTGTTTAACCACGGTTATATGCATTAGATTCTTACAGTTATATAATATGCTTGGCCCTCAGCCGTTCGGCAAACAGGCGAATGGAGAGTCTCAGGCGTCGCAATCGAACTCCATTTTTGCCGGCATTCAGTCGCTGTTGAACAGTGCGACGCCAATATTGGCGTCGCACTGTTCACTTTCGTCATTTCTTTCTCTCAACTGAACTCAGTTTGAGAAAGGCGCGAAAGAAACGACGATGATTTTGGGCCAAAATGGCCTTCCAATGGAGATGAATCACGGCACTTTTTGATTTTACTGCATTTTGCAGTGAAAAATGAGTGTTTCGCTTGGAGATGCTCTTATGGACAAACTATGACCGATAACAATAGATGATGTTGCATGACATGAAAATATACCGCTTAATTAGCTTGCAAATTACAAAACAAGAGAAATGAATTAAACCTATAAGACCTTAATGCATCATGATGGTGCGCGCCACAAATAAAACTTAGGCTTCGTTTGGGATGGCTTTCTTTCTGCTTCTTAAAATAGTTTCCTAGTAAGAAGCTACTTTAAGAAGCAATAAGAAAGCCGTCCCAAACGAAACCTTAGACTTCATTTGTAATAGTTTTCTTATTACTTTCTAATACACAAATATCTTAAACTAAAAATTATTGTTCTAGAAAGTTGTTTGGTGAAGCACTAAGAAAGTTATTCCAAAGGAAGCTCGCGACAACTTTTTTGCTGCTTTCTAAAATAGTTTTATAGTACCAAATTTTTTTAGTTAAAAATTTTTATACTAGAAATCCGTTTTAGAAAGCACTACGAAAGTTGTCCCAAACGAAGTCTTAGATTTCGTTTATGACAATTTTCTTACTACTTTATCTACTTTTTAACACAAATTTTTTTTTAAAGTAGCAAAAAATTAGTCGCCAAAAAATGATGCAAATGAAGCCTTAAGATACATATTATTTTAATGTA
>NW_021552766.1:0-517 GCF_001605985.2 Dendrobium catenatum
ATAATTAATAAATATTATTAACTTTTGGTCTTGGATCAAATTGAAATATTTTCTAATAATCGAGAGATTCAATTAAGACATTATAAAAATTTGAGACTAAATTGAATATTTATTAATAGTCCACCGACTATTTTGAGATTTTACTTAATATTATATACATAATTTTATTTTTCTTAATAACCCACAGATATTTTTTCTTAATAACCCACGTAATCTCAGTGATTGATGATAGAGGCTCTCTCATGAATTTCCTCAAAATAGGCTCAATAAAATGGGATTTATTATTCTGTGCGGAGTCTGAAGGGAGTTTGGAGACCAATAAAAATGCACCACACACCCCATTGCTCGGCACTAAGCTCGGTAACCCTCGGAATTGCTGGGTACCTAACACTTAACCAGATGGGAGAACCGTCCAGTGTTCGCACACAATAATAGCTCCAATAATGGGGGCATAACCATTTTCTAATAGAGGATATTTTCTTTATGTACAGCTTCCCAATATTAAGTTATTGCTCAT
>NW_021552767.1:0-482 GCF_001605985.2 Dendrobium catenatum
ATAGCTAGTTCTGCCTCCAGCTTCCAATCAGTGAAAATTACGCTTTGCATACTTCAGGACAAGCACCAATATAAGTTGTTCATCCACCTACACCAATGGCCAAAGAACTTCTTCCACAACAACTAATACCTCCACATCCACCATTGGCCGAAAAACTTCTTCCACAACCACCAATACCTCCACCTCCACCATTGGCCAAAGAACTTCTTCCACAACCACCAATACAAGAAGTTCCTCCACCACTACCATCGGCCAAAGATGTGTCACCACCAAAAGATAGTTCATCACCAAAGAGAAGATGATGAAAAAGAAGAGAGTTCTTCAAAAAAAATCGTACCATACGTAAAGAAGAAGACCAAAGAGGTTATCTCTGTCGATAATATAATAGTTGAATCACGACCTACATTGGAAATTATGGATTATCAAGGAAAGCCTTTTCTATCATAGAAAAAACAACAATTTATGGATGAATGTTTCAAAAA
>NW_021552768.1:0-2528 GCF_001605985.2 Dendrobium catenatum
TGTATCATAAATCAAAAGATTATCAAAGAGCCAATCAAAGATTCAAGAGGCATAAAATGAGCCCACTAAAAAGAAAGCAATCCCCTCTTTTCAAAACTTTTAAAATTTAGAGAACTCATTGACTATTTGATGAATTCAAAGGCTTGATTTCAAATTACATAATTGAGAAAAAGTACTTTGTTTTAATATTTATGAGATGTTTTTTTGTAAACAAGTTTGATTGGATCTTCTTTTTGCCCAATTAGGTTTTTTCTGAGTTGAGAATTGTTGTTTTTCAAAAGAAATTTTATACCATAAAGAACGTCTGATTTAGGGTAAACAGAATCAGATATTTTTCCTTTGTTTAATTAGGATTGGCTAAACTCCTTGATCTTGTAGAACTCTAAAAAGTTTAACTTTTTGAGAAATTCTCATATGATGCCTCCTTAAAGCAAAAAATTTTTAGAAAAATTATAATCCAAAAATATTCGGTTTTTTTTTATTTTCCTAGTATTTTTGCTTTCTATTACTGTGTTTTTTGTCTGTTTTTCTTTTGTTTTTTGTTTGAGGGCTTTGATAATCACCATCCTTCTTTATGTTTCAAATTTTAGTCACATCATCCTAGACGATAGGGCAAATTCTCTTCAAAATCCATCTGCTGACCTTTTCTGTGCTTGCTGTAACTCATCGTCCTGGACGATTTGATCGAACTCTATTGAAGTCATGATGATAGTCCTGGCCGATAGAATATTTCAACTGGCCGATACATTTTATGTGCATCGTCCTAGCCGATACACTGGATCGTCCTGGACGATCCACGTGTCAGCACGTTTGAATCTTTAAAATCAGCCCCGGACGATCCATTATTGGACAATCGGCCTCGCCGATCCACTGTTCGTCCTGGACGATACACATGGCAGTGATTTAAAATGTTTTAACTTTGTCCGGTACGATCAATTATTGTGCATCATCCTGGATGATACACCTAATCGGCCCGGACGATTTGCTTTTTCAACGGTCGTCCGGATTGACTCCTCAGGACGATCGTCTGTGTCTAATCGGCCTGGACAATCGGACCGTCTTTTTGACCTATCGGCCTGTACGCAATTATTGAGCCATATCAGCCCGGACGATTCTGCGATCGGCAAGGACAATATGGCCGTTTCTTTAAATTCTGGCCGTTCCAGCCATGGTTTTTCACTTTCCACCCTTTCTCCTCTTGTGTTTTCTTGCTAACTCCTCTCTATGGCTGGTGGGAAATGTGTTCGACAAACTTCTGGGAGTTCTTCAAGGGCTAGGATTGACCCTCATTTCAGGGAAGCAGAAGATGAAGCTGCCAACCATCGTTACAAAGAGTGTGGGATTACTGTCTCCAAAATCATAAATCCTGCCCACATCTCATACCCGGTAATGGATCTTTTCGCTCACACCTCACTTTGCTTCATTCTATCTCTCGCTTTCCCATTTAATACCGAGTTTCTTTGAGAATTCTTTGCAAACCTTCGCATTAACCCTACCTTCACAGCCCTGACCTCCTATGTGAATCGATGCCTTGTCGAAATCATATATCAGGATTGTGTTGATCTTTTACAGCTATCCACCACCGGGGATAAGCTGCACTTAATCGCTTCTGATCCCGACCTTGACTGATCCACAGCGAATCACTTCCTTCGCTAGATCAATGCACCTTTCCATGTTGGAGAGACTAGCTCTTTAGTCAAAGATGCTAGGACAATCCAACATGTCTTTCGCACCTCCATAATTCCAAACGCCGGGGACCGAATCCACATCACCCTTCTACTTTCCCTCACTACTTTTTACATCATGGCTCATAGAGAATTTAATACTGCGAACCTAATTTTTTGATACATTAATCACTTAACCACAATCCGTGATCCAGGACATAAGAGAAAACCCAATATAGCCTTAGGACACTTCATAGCCTATGTCCTTGAAACCAAATACCAACTTCAGTATCCTATTCCACCAAACCTCCCAACTCCCTTCTACTCAAATAGTTCCTTCAGTACCCTTCACAGTACTCGTCTCCATCCTGAGGAACCTCGGGGGGCTGGAGAGGAGGAGGCTCCCACTCCCGCTCCCATTCCTGACCCTATTCCTCTACACCAGCACTCACCGGTTGATCAGTTGATAGAAAGGTTTGATCGATGGGAGACCCGCTTTGACGCTTACGTTGCTGCACAGGAGCAGCAACACTCTGAGGATATTGCCCGCTACGAGCACCACCGCACTGAGGATTTAGCCCGATTTGATAGTTACCTTACTCACCAGCAGAAGCAGCATGACCAGGACATCGCCTACTTCAATGCTCAGTTTACCACGCTTGCCAGCTACTTTCAGCAGCCACCTCCACAACCTCCATCTGATGATCAGGGTCCCTCGTTTTACTAGTCTGTATCTTTCTGGTGTTTGTTTCCTGTTTTCTGTAGTTTGTCTTTTTAGTCTGTTTTAGTTTCTATTTTCTCTTTTTGTTTTGTGTGTCTGGACCTTTTTTTTGTGATGACAAAAGGGGGAGTAGGATGTGGTAG
>NW_021552769.1:0-291 GCF_001605985.2 Dendrobium catenatum
TTTTTGTTTTTTTTGTTTTTTCTTTCTTTCACTTTTGTTCAAGTTTCAATTTGTACATTCATTATCATGCTTTTACGGGTGTGCATGTGTTGAATTTGGCAGGACATTGTTAACAACATATGCGATGATGATGATATCAGGGCTATATCTTTTGTTGGTTCAAACACAGTAAGCAACTCTTCCCCTGTTTGAGAGATGGTTTTAACTTTTAGTTTGTCTAATTAGAATTTTGTTTTGCTATGCTCCTGCATGCCACATTGATGAGGTCATCGATAGGAGATTTCGGCGCGT
>NW_021552770.1:0-322 GCF_001605985.2 Dendrobium catenatum
AGCCTGACGCCCTCCGCCTCTCCCTGCTCGTGTGACCCAGCCCTCGACGCCGACTTTTTCCTTCCTCTCTATAGGTGATTTCCTTTTCTTCTCCTATTTCCTCTTCTTTATCCATTGTTTACTTTTCATTTTCTTGTCTATTCTTCCTCTTGTTCTTTCACTTCTTTCACTCTTAACGAAAGTTAAAAAAAAACCTGAGAGCATTTCTATGCCTTGTTTTGTCTAAAGTCTTTGGAAGACATGAGGCTCCTCGTGATAGACCTTATTTTCTTGAGATTAGAGTTCAAGCTTGCTCTTTACTTTCTCTATGGTGTGGGAGGGT
>NW_021552771.1:0-299 GCF_001605985.2 Dendrobium catenatum
ATAGATATGGGGGCTTTGGTTTCCGTGGCTTTGGGGAAATTATTTTGTGTGGTTATTGGACGCCGTTTGGAGGCAAATCAGGATGTGTTACGTCACTTTGTGTATCGTTGCTGTGTAACGTTCTGTATCGAGTGAAGTGGCGCATCTTGATTCTCTTTCGAATAGTTTAGTGACCGTACAGAATAATTTCTTGTGGCTTTGAGACTCATGATGGTCTTATTTTAATCTTGCATTTTGTTGTTTTGAGAAGAAAATTGTAATGTTATTATTATTATTATTATTGCATTTTCTTTTGATAT
>NW_021552772.1:0-288 GCF_001605985.2 Dendrobium catenatum
CATCAATGTCTATACATATTATCTACATCAATTTATCCTTTTATAGTTCATCACATCTCAATACATTACATCATCAATCATAGTAGTAATAATAGTTAGCAGTACTAATGCTAATAATAATATTAGTATCATGATCAATAACAATAAATAGTATTCATGATAGTAAATCATATTAGTGTCAGTCACAATATAAGTATAATATTTGTACCAATGTCGGTATTAGTATTCAGATATTCAATGAGTGATCTTAAGTCTATTTGGCTCATGCACTTATGAATCTTAATCAAT
>NW_021552773.1:0-204 GCF_001605985.2 Dendrobium catenatum
TAAGGAGGTGGATGTGTCAGCGTCGACTGTTACAAATAACTTCATGTTCCTTTTTCGCAAGAATTATTACTTTCCGAATGATGTGAAGACAATGGTCCCGAGGAGGTCTGATCGGGCGAATCTTCCTCCTGCTGGGTACGTGACTGTTTCTGAGGCCCACTTGCGGACTGGTTTACGTTTTTCGCCTCCTACTGAGCTGATTGA
>NW_021552774.1:0-2448 GCF_001605985.2 Dendrobium catenatum
CCTGAACGATATTACTTAAAAGCCTTGAAACGAACCTCTTTGTATATGTGTACTAAAATGTTTTCGTACAAGCTGATCGTCCCGTACGAACAAAGTTCGTCCGATACGAACAGTTATTATAAGGTCGGTTCCAAAAACTGCAGAAAAAACTGTCCTAAATTGGTTGTATCGTCTGGACGAAAATGAGTTCGTCCGGACAAAATTCTTACAAAGACCAGATCATCCTTGACGACATTTAATTTCATCTGGACGAAAATCTTACAGAGAGCAACTCATCATGTACGATAATTTATTTTCGTCTGGACGAAAATCTTACAGAGACCAGATCGTCCTGGACGATATTTAATTTCCTCTGGACGAAAATCTTACAGTGAGCAACTCGTCGTGTACGATAATTTAATTTCGTCTGGACGAAAGTCTTACAAAGAACAAATCGTCCTAGACAATTTTTAATTTCGTCCTGGACGAATAAGACTTAGAAAATTTTTCTGGCCAGTTCCTATTCGTTCCATGTGATCTTAAGGAGATAACTGTCTGATCATCCCGTACGAACTGATATCATCCCGTACGATCAGTATAAATTTTATATGATCTCCTTATGTGTGTGTGCATGTTTTTATTTACTCAATTACAATCACTCCCTTTTAAGTTTATTTCAACGAAAAATAAAAGCTTCAAATTTATAAAGTATCTCATTCTGAATTTTGATTTGAAGTCTTCGTAGTCTGGAGTTCGATTTTCCTGAAATGTTAGTACACAATGGAGCAAATACAAATATTCTAAAATTGTTAGGAGATAACTACACATTTGAACAATAATGTTTGGAATCATCAAAACTATACAAGTTGCAAAAGGATACATCCATTTACACTGAACATGTCCACCGACTATAGCGTCATATGGTAAATGCACGGGTAGATGCTTCTTAGAGTAAAAAAGAGTTGGAGGAAATATTTTCTCAAGTTTCAACAAAATGAAAGGGATTTGCTCCTCCATAAGAATTAGGAGCTATACATTTAGTTTTAAAGTACATAAATCTTTGAAGAAGATACTTAGCTCCATCAAGGTCTTTAAAATTTGATCTGATAGATAAATAAAGGCAGTTGGTAATAGATATTGCATAAAGATATGACAGTCAAGACTCTTCATACCAAACAATCTCCTTGTTCTTTTGTTAACACATCTTCTTAGATTTGAAGAATATTCACCCATGCACAAAAAACTATAGAAGAGGCTATGAGTTTTATGCTTTTTTATCTTTATTTTTTTGTAGAAGCATATTTATTAACATCCATACTTTCATTAGTTAAATTGGAACTATAGTGCCATTTTGAATCTATCTTGATTAGTATTGTTTAAGGATAAAACCTTTTTTTTTTTAGCAAAACCCATGGAGGGACCTATACATTAATTAATAAAAATAATTACATAGTCCTTAAAGGAGACCATTAGCTCACTAATACTCAAATGAGCTATAGAATAAAGTAAAATAAAACCTACGAGCTGATAGTCTCCACTAAAAACAAGTACAAGGAAACCTAGTAACATTCTAAAGGTGCTATAGATAAGCATCCAAAAATGAAAGATAAAAGTAAGGAAATGAATCCCAATCTTTCTGCAAAAATGCTTGAAGACAGCCATAAGCAACTCCACTTGCAAACTAAACCAGCCGCAAAAGCACAAGCTAAACCACAAAAAATTATTGACTAACAAGAAAATGTAATCTAAATGTAAGCCAGTAGCAAAAAAGAATAGAAAAATCTTCATAATAAGAAGTAATACAAGCCATGCCACCACCTTAAGCCAAAGAGAGGATGAAGACTTATAGAGCTCAGAGTAAAATTAAAATAGGAAGCCTCATTAAGGAAATCCACAAGCCACTCAATCCTACCCTCAGAAGCGATCAAAGATACCTTAAAGAGACCCAAATAACAAAGATTAAAGCCTCTAGAAAAACAACACAAAAACTTCAGCTTATCAGCGATACCCAGCCCAAAATAAAGCCCCAAGCCAATAAACCAGAACAAGTTAGACAAATGCCAAGCTAAAAAACCTAGGGATAGCCAAACAGCTGCAGGCAATGACCAAATCAAAAAAAGAGTCAACACAGCTCTAAAGCCCAGCCAAACTCTCACGGATAGCCCCAACAAGCCAAAAAAGCAAACTGAAGGTAGGAGAGCAATAATGGGAAAAACCATTAGCTATATAACCTATGAAATCATAGTTCAAGTCTAGATCAACAAGGACATTAGCTAAACTGAAAGCCACAAAGAGATGCCAACTGCTATTCATAAGCAACAAGACAAAATAATACCATAAATTTAAGAGAAGAATAATATAAGAGATAGAACTCCAAAGAAGGAATAAAATCAAAAGCCAACACAGAGAATAACCATTCTAGGAAACCATAGATGTTAAGATAGTTGCTATTTGAATGCTTTACATTTT
>NW_021552775.1:0-242 GCF_001605985.2 Dendrobium catenatum
TGGAGGAGGATGCCAAAAATCTAAGAGCATTCCTTCGAACCGATAAGCATCCCAGTGATCTGAGCGATAAATTCCAATCCTTGATGAGCTAAAGTAGCTTAAAACAGAGATGGCTAACTTAACAATACTATTTCCAGTTTTTTTCATGTTTAATTTTGCATCTATTATTCCACACCGTCCAAATAAGTATTGTATATAACCTTGTTGTTATAATATCATGTATGGTTAATCTACTGATTTCA
>NW_021552776.1:0-365 GCF_001605985.2 Dendrobium catenatum
TGTACGTCAAGTATTTTTATCTTTTCTTGAGTCAAATATACTAAAGTGGGTACTAATACTAAGTAACTTTGCACACACACACTCAAGAGGAAAAATTCTCTGTGTTTTAGAATTTTTTTATTTTTAATCATATCGTCCGGGATAATCACAAATTGTCCTAGATGATCAATTAAAAACAAAAAAATCTAATTAGGGCATCTTTGTTAAGGTAGTTAAAATTAAACAAATCATACTAGACGATAGGCTCAAATAAAAAAGAATTAGCTGCCACCTCTTTTAGGCATGTTATTATTTTTACACATCATCCAAGATATCGCATAGATGATGCATTACAACAACAACAACAACAACAACATCAAGCCTTT
>NW_021552777.1:0-234 GCF_001605985.2 Dendrobium catenatum
TACACACTATGAATATGTTTGTAAACACTATATACACACTATGAATATATTTTTAAACACTATATATAAGCATTATAAAAATAATGTACAAATTTGTACATGCATTGTATAATTTATGCATGATATGTATAAGGATTATACAAACTATGGGCATATCTGTAATGGATTGTACAAGCATTTTATACATAGTGTATAAAAGCATCCTTGCCTGTATCAATTCAAAAGTGCCGCCTC
>NW_021552778.1:0-799 GCF_001605985.2 Dendrobium catenatum
CAATTGCAGAAGTGAAGAGAGTTATTTCCCCAAGAGGATAGTGCTCCATCTGGGTCATATGTGATGTGAGATTTGAAAGATAAGAGAGCAACTGCATCTCTTGAACTATAAGTTGATGATACTGCAAGATTTCGTGGGAAAAAGATAATTAAAAGGAATGAAGCATAAAATCTGAGCCAAAATATGAGATCCATGTGTTTCTATGTTAACTGGAGAAGTGAAGTAGTAGGAGAGATTATATAAGCAAATAGATGGAGAAAGTAGAAACATGGCCAAGCACAACATATTGTAAATTGACTTAATCCTCTAACGATACCTCTTTGAGCCGGCCACTAAATAGATGTCATATTCATGTCAGCAAAAAAAAAAAAAATTCTTGCTGTCCAGTTAAAAAGCCTTGGGTTGATTCTATTCTTTCAAGATACCTTCATCCAAAAAGTAAAAACATAAAAAAATAAACTATTTGTAGGATGAAATCATGTCCCGAACGTCACCAACAACTACTCGTCCAAGTTGATGTTTTAATAGGAATAAGAGGAAGTCTCGGTGGGCGGAAGTGCAGCGTAGAGAATCCAAACAGGCTGCAGTCGACAGCAAGAAGTTCAATCCGATGAGCTGCCAAGTGTTAGGCAATTGTAGGGCCAAGAAACGGTGAGGTTGGGATTCCCTGAAGGCTTCGAAATGTGTTCGAAGTGCTGGGACGGCGCGACTCCTCTTGTGCGATGAGGATATGAACAGGAAAAGAGAGTTTCTGAAAAAAGGAATAAGGTCAAAGCTATTACCTCTGCTCACCAACAGC
>NW_021552779.1:0-1180 GCF_001605985.2 Dendrobium catenatum
TATATATATATATAATACATATTATATGGATGCCCCTTAAGCCATAGACATTTTCTAGCAATCTCTTCTCTAAGCGCAAAAATAGTTAGTTGTCATTTCTCAAATTTCAGTCTTTTATTTGTCACCATCATACATCTTTCTATGTTGATCATTGTTTTGAACTCGTATTCTTCCTTACTTAAATACAATAGAAATATACTCTTTCGGCTCTCTATATAAATTATTTCTAGTATTGTCACCATAAGCTTATAATATCAATGATAAAAATGTTATTTAAAGATTTATAAAGTCTTTTAAATGAAACATTTAGTAATCACGAAATAGATCGTCTTGGACCACATCAATAACTTCTCTAAGTAAATGCATGATTTCTTTCAAATATTGTTTCAAACAATCTCCTTCGACATAGTCAATATGTCCTTTAATTTAAACTTATAGGATGAAGTGTCTAAAAGACATTAGTGCAGATTTTTAAAAGCAGAAAATACAGTCATAATAAATAGTTGTTATACTTTCACCTGCTTTTAAATAGTTGATAGACTTTCATATTTCAAAGAAGAGCATGGCTTTAAATGGAGTCGTTACCTCGCTGGAAGGCGCACTCTGGAAGGAATTTACGAGCAGATGTCCGCGCAAAGGAGTTTGCTAGACGTGGCGACAAGGTTGTTTTCCAAATAAAACACACATACATACATAGCTCGCGAGATTTTGTGTGCAAAGGGGGGTTTTAGCATGAATAAAGACGCCATGAACTATGCGGTAGACGTAATGGTAGAAATGAGAAAAAATAGGAATTTGGGCAATATAAGTGTAATATTAATATTTGATGTATTAGATACGTAAAATGATAGTAATATAGTGGTGTATATGTAAGTTTCTAAAAAAAATTATGTATTTATACCTAATTATTATTATATTTTTAGAGGGATTTATATACATACCAATTCATTTCATGCTATTTGTATATCTAACATCTAAAATTTTAATATTATATGTCTATCACCCATAGAACAAATATGAGTGCATGGAATGAAGTATTGAAGTTTTTTAGGATGATATTAGTGATAAGAATGAAATATAAAAGTGATATATTTAATATTAAAATTTTATGAGTGGTAGATATATAATAATAAAATTTTAAAAATTAAATATATAAATAATAGAAAATAAAATAGTAAAT
>NW_021552780.1:0-310 GCF_001605985.2 Dendrobium catenatum
GCCCCCAACTGAGGGTTATGATCCGTCCACTCTACTATAAGATGTTAAGGCGCGTTACTATATGTGTCCCACTACATCATTTATAGAGGAGGATGAGCAGAAACCACTCGGGGTGCCATTCTCTTAAATACTAAGCCACTAGTAATATGAGAGGGGAAATAATCTAAGATTGTATTAGATAGTGATACCGTCGAAACTTAAATTTTGAACAGGTCCTATCGCGATAAATCTTTCGATTGTAATGATGCCATATTAACTAGGGATAGTGCGGACCCTATAACAGTCTCTCCCTTTAAGAGATTGTATGAAT
>NW_021552781.1:0-350 GCF_001605985.2 Dendrobium catenatum
GTTTATCATAAGCTTATTTACTTTTTATGTTGACTTCATGTCTGAAGCAAATATGTATTTCCAAACAAATATTTTGTAGGTCTAAAATAAATATGTACTATTATATGCTAATAAAATAGTTGGTTAATCATGATCGACAAACAACCAGCTGAAAATTAGAGTCATGATAAGTTCTAACATATTTTAAAAAATATGAAATCTACCATATCAAATTACTTATAGTAATAAAGATTAATGAAGATAAGTTAGAAGATGAATACCATATTAATAACGACAGCTTCATTTTGTGTGCTATCTACATCAACAGCCTCATGAATGCGAAGGCAAAAATTCAAATAGTCTTGTGTCTC
>NW_021552782.1:0-361 GCF_001605985.2 Dendrobium catenatum
TTAGGTGATTACCCGCCTCGTCGTAGGCGCCGCACCGAGGTCCCATCCCACCACGCGCACCAAAGGCGTGCTTGGGGCGATTTTCCGGTCCGCCGCCAACTCCGAGGACGAGAATCTGAGTTTAGGAAATCCGTACCTTCGCGGGGTTGATGAAGTCGGCGGGATGGCAAGAGAAATATCCAACATGAATATATTACAAAATGATGCATAAATAACTAATGACATGAACAAAATTATAGTTTAAATAGTTAGTGAAATCAACTACATTAACTATAGTTTAAAAGCTAATTAATTAACTAAATCTCTATAATTGAGACAGTTAACAAAATTAACTATCTTAACTGTAGTTCAAATAGTTAAT
>NW_021552783.1:0-1598 GCF_001605985.2 Dendrobium catenatum
CATCATGACCGCATTGGTTCAAACAAGGTTTGAATCATATTCCAACAAGGTTTGGATCCATGTTCGAGCCTTGTTTGAATTATGTTCAAACCATATTCAAACTCTATTTGAATTATATTCCAACAAAGTTCAAATATGGAACATAGTTTGAAAAAAGTTTGAGCAAAGTTTAACACTGATTAGCATAGGTTCAGATAAGGGTGAATAATGTTTGAACAAGATATAATATAGCTGCTACAAGGGTGAATAATGTTTGAACAAGATATAATATAGCTGACTACAGGGCTGATATGATAAGTGAGTGCAATTATAACAATAGATTCTTAGTGATATAATACAACGGTCACAATACAATATGCGTGTTTTAAAACATACAACATAACAGACAAAACACTTAGTACAGTTCAATTGTGCAGTTCAAGAGTTTTATCTCAACATCCATAACACAATAGTTACAAGTTCAGAAGTAATGTAAATTATTTTAATGTTAGAATAGATGTACTCAATGAGTTAACATTTATATTAAATATACCTAAGTGATCTATATAAAATGGTTAAAGAACCAAAATAGCCTTTTGACTCTTCATGAAAGATCAAAATAGTCCCAAGCTATATTAAATGATTATTTTGTCTCTCAACTCTTTAAAGATGAATCAAAGTAGTCCCAAGCTATAATTCTTTTTTAAAGACTTGAGAAATCAAAATGGCCCTTAAATATAATTTGGGACTATTTTGATCCTTCATTGTTGACCTCTGAATAATAACCAGAGGAACAAAAGCGAGAAGAAAGCTCAGATCAAAATCCTGCATATATACCCTGTGCCCGACGGATCCACGAATCCATCCGCGATATCTTGCCGAAATCCTATTTTCGGAGCCCACATTCATAAAGAGTTAAAAGATTATTTTGCTCATTTCTCTATACAAAATTGTATGTGATTATGTGTAAACTTCTGAAAGATTTTATTTTTTAAATTAGGTATATGAGGTGATGTATTGTATATATTTCATAATGTCCACTATAAGAAAGCTTTAGCAATCATCGGATTATTTTTGCAAGAACAACTTAAATTTTCCTAAAATTTCAAATGGATTATCTTACTATTTACTTGGGGACCTCATTTGTGGTGGCTAGCTGTCCTACACTACCAAGAAGATTTGTGGAAAAGAAGTTCATGTCTTTTGTCAAGTAAATATGACTGCTCAAGCACCATAATGACTCTTGTTAGTGTGATTAGAGTAGATATCTTGACACATGGCAAAATAATTAAAATGTGTAAAACAAAACACCATGATCAAACCATCTTTAAACTATGATTGAATAAACTTCAATCATCGTTAAAAAAATCTTCGAACTATGATCAAACCTATTATGTGTGGAATCTAATTGTTTTGATTAATCTGGTTATTCTATTGTCTCGAACCTCAAAGCTTGTCATGTATAGTGGGGGTGTGGGGGGTTTACCCCTTAGGTTCAGGTGTTTTGGGTGAAATTTTTTCCGTATAATGCTGTTGACCTCTGGATCAAACCCAAAAGAGCAAAAAGAGAGAAAACCAAAAAATCCAACGTGCACACCTGCTGTAACCGTTAGATCCAC
>NW_021552784.1:0-232 GCF_001605985.2 Dendrobium catenatum
GATTTGAAAACTTTTGTAAAGAGAAAGGAATTGATCATAATTTTTCTGCACCTAGAACCCCTCAGCAAAATGGGATAGTCAAAACGAAGAACAAAACATTAATAGAAACCACCCGAGCAATGTTGGCAGAATACTCACTTCTTAGATATTTTTGGGCTGAGGCGGTTAACACTGCATGTAATGTTCTGAATAGGGTGAATGTGAGATCTAATTTAAATAAAACACCCTATGA
>NW_021552785.1:0-242 GCF_001605985.2 Dendrobium catenatum
AAAAGTCCATGCAAAGAAAAGATAAAAGAATAAAGTTACACAGAAAGAAAATTGGGGTGGAGGGTCCAAGGGAGAGATGGCCGGACTGAAATTTAAATTAGTAAGCTGTTTCCTATAGTAACTTCTAGAAATGAAAAGACTAAGTTTCGGAGAGACTGCACAATAATAAACATCTCAAGTATGGAACAATAAATGCATGCCAAAGAAAGAAATCAGGATCCCATATGATCATTTCAAGCTTA
>NW_021552786.1:0-913 GCF_001605985.2 Dendrobium catenatum
GAGAGGCCCGGTTTTCCGTCATTTTCCCCTAAACAGGGGAGACGCCGGGAGGCTGCCAAAATTTCGGGTGAAATATTGCTACACTCGGACCTGTTTGAACTCAAAAGAACAAGGGCTTGGACTCCAATGAACTATGGACTTGTGGACCATCGAACTTGATTGAACACAAGCAGAGGACCTGAACATAATTGAAATGATTTCTAAAGATCAAATTTAAAAATGAAATGAAACCAAATCGGAATCTAAATCCAAATCAATTTGAACCTACACTTGAACTCAAAGGACTACGGCACGAATACAACATCAACACCAAATCAAGCCTAATCAAATGATGTAAAGATGGATCAAAGATTCTGAACTCATACTCGAACTCAGACTATATGACATTAAGCAAGGACTTATAAACTTGATGAATTCAAGGAAATTGAACTTAGACTCAACACGTGCAAGGATCGAAACTTGGATCACATACGAGGAAACTTAAATTAGAAGACCTCGATGCGCGAACTCATATGACAATCCCTACAAATGCCTGTTGATTGAGATCGCAATACGGGAAACCAATAGTGGAGGGCCGTCCTCTACAAACAAATGCAAACCAAAAACAATCACCTGAGATTGGTGAAAGGTGGATATGATACTGATGTAAATGACCCTTCTACAAATACCTCCAGGAGGTCGTAGTGAATACAGCGGTCCCCTGCAAATGGATACTTGTGGATAACAACAGTGGATATGTCATATCTACAACGAACCACTGTGGGCACAAGTACAAGCATCACCTACGATAGTGGTGATCAAAGTGCTGAAGAATAACCGGTATTTCATGGTGTCATTTGGCGGCAAAACTACTCGGTTCAGAGGGCCCCGGGTCGTTATAACCGTTTATCCTGCGGTGCCATTTGGCGGCAGA
>NW_021552787.1:0-297 GCF_001605985.2 Dendrobium catenatum
CGGCAAATGCTGTCCCGATTTCTCCCTCGATGGGGAGATGACACCGGGAGGCTGCCGAAATTTTTCTTGAAAATTCTAAACTTAATTAATGAAAAAAAAAATCACAAATCTCTATTTTTTTTAGAGAGCATTTAAATTACCAAGTAAACTAAAAAGCTATTATGTGCTTTTATGGATGCCAATTCACCCTTTCAAAACTAACTTCTTCAGATAAATTCAACTGTAAAAGAACAATTGAGAACAGGAAAATTATACTCCATAAAAAAAAATAAAAAACACATCTTTTTACGTTCCCTA
>NW_021552788.1:0-205 GCF_001605985.2 Dendrobium catenatum
AGGCTGACGTCATTTAGAGATCAGATAAAAGACCGGCGTCACTTGGAGGCCGGGTAGAAGACCGACGTTACTCGGCGGTCGGGCAAAAGACCGGCGACACTTAGTGGCTGGGTAGAAGGCCGGCGTCACTTGGAGGTCGGGTAGAAGACCGACGATGAGCAATAGAGTGTAGATTTCTTGAAAGATATATATAACCCATCTGAGG
>NW_021552789.1:0-311 GCF_001605985.2 Dendrobium catenatum
ATTTTGAAGTGAAGCTCTTTTAACAATTGAAGGTAAAAAAAAAGTAGTGTGATATGCTTTGGTTCCATTTCACCAATGCTTTAAAAATCAGACCGGATCGGCCGGTTCGACCATGAACCGGTCACAAGACCGGTCCGGATCAGTCTTAAAATCGCTTATGCATTGAACCAGACTGAATCAGTCAGAACTGCCGGTTCAACCGGGGAACCGACTCCCAATCAATTCAAATCCAACAAATTTTTAAATATTAAAAAAGAAAACAAATTAATATATATATTTAAAACATTTCATTTAAATTATAATACATTTCA
>NW_021552790.1:0-333 GCF_001605985.2 Dendrobium catenatum
ATCAAAACATAGTTCATAGACCTGAATTTGCAACAATATGAATATCATCAAGGATGATGCACTTAATGATGGCTGCCTTAACCAAGATGCCCTAATTAGGATTTCTATTTTTAACTGATCATCGAGGCCAATTTTTAGATCATCCTGGACGATGTGAGCAAAAATAGAAAACTCTAAAACAGTCAAAAAATTTTCCCCAAGTGTGTGTGTGTGTAAGGTTACTTAGCATCAAGACCCACAATATTTAATGGACTCAAGAAAAGGTAAAAGATTCAATTTCGTACATTATAAACTGACTTAGTCCTAATCTATCCAATCTTGAGCAGGTTCAAC
>NW_021552791.1:0-209 GCF_001605985.2 Dendrobium catenatum
TTTGAGAAAATATTTGTCCCTATATATAGATTGGAAGCTATTAGAGTGATACAAGACTTTGCATGTTATAAGAGATTTAAGTTTTTTCAAATAGATGTCAATAGTGCCTTTTTAAAAGGGTAATAAAAGACTATGTGTTTGTAGAGCAACCCCCAGGTTTTGAGAGTTCCTAATTTCCAAATCATGTTCATAAATTAAAAAAAGTTTTA
>NW_021552792.1:0-249 GCF_001605985.2 Dendrobium catenatum
TCAAGGACCAGGGAGGACGATTCCAGGAATGATCTCTAAATTTCAGCAACAAGAAGAGGATTGGGAACCTTTTTATTAGATAAAAAAGGCTAAAATCAATCCAAGAGTTCAAACATTTATCTGGAGATTGTTTAAAGGTGCTTTACCAACGAACCATTTTCTAAATCATAGGGGGATGCTAGGGAACTACAATTGCCCAAGGTGTTCTCTCGGAATTGAAGATTTGGAGCATATTCTTTGTGGTTGTAT
>NW_021552793.1:0-247 GCF_001605985.2 Dendrobium catenatum
ACGCCAAATCTTCAAAGCAAACACAACTGCAGCTAAATCCAAATCATGTGTCAGGTAATTCTTCTCATGTGGTTTCAACTGTCTAGAGGCATAAGCAATTACCCTTCCATTCTTCATCAGCACACAACCCAAACCTTTCAGTGAAGCATCACTGAAGACTTGAAAACCTTCCGTACCTGCAGGAAGTGCTAACACTGGAGCTGAAGTCAAACAGTCCTTCAATCTCTCAAAACTAGCTTCACACTCC
>NW_021552794.1:0-1624 GCF_001605985.2 Dendrobium catenatum
ATTGAGATTAAAATCATTATAAGAAAGATTAAAATTCTTATCCACGTTACAATGAATCTCCTCTTCTTCCCAAATAGACTCAGATTGGTTACTATGATTTCCCTTATCAGATTGATTCAATTGAACATGCCCAAGTAATTATTAATATCAGATTTCTATATATCTGTGAAATTAGGTTCCAAATTAATTAGTACCCAAGGGACCCAAAACATTATTTTTATTGGAGTATTCCATAATATTGCCTTCAGAAACAACAGGAGTGTCAGCCACCCCATCAAAATTTTCTTTAGTTATATCACCCTTATGAATGATTTAAGTTTTAGAAGAAGGAAGGGTTAGATTTATCTTACCAACAAGATCACCTCCCTTATCAGTCGCCTCACCCCCTACCTCATTTCCTTTCTGAATATAAGCTTTCCTCAAGTGAGGGTGCAAAAATGGGATATCAAAATGGGAACCACCAATGATTTTTCTAAAATATTAAAAAAGGTGACCATATATTGAGTTTCATAAAAGAAATGTTAACATAATAAGATCCTCGAGCAATGATATGGCTATAGTCCATATCATTGGAATGTTTTATCAATACATGCCCGGGATTCAAGAAGGTCATCAAAAATTCTTTAAAAAAAATTAAATTAAAAAATAATTGAATACAATCCAATAAATGATGATGCACAATAAAATTTTCCACTAGGGAAAATTTAAATGGTGGCACAAAGGCTTGAACTTTCTCAATAGAATCCAAAGTGTAAGTAAGCCACAATGAGTAGTGTTGGGTTGAAAATATGATTTGCCCAGCAAGGTGCAAAATAAATCAAAATTAAATTTTTTTGAGAAAATTGAGAATTGAATTTAAATTTCAATTATGAAGTTGAATAAACCATTAGAGATAATATACAACCTCGAAAAGTGGAGATAAAATCTCCTAACAAGTTAAAACCCATGATTGTAAATTTTTTATTGGCTACCGTAGCTTGATTTAAGAGAGAAGCACATATGACCCTGAAGGGTCAAAATGAAATTCAGTCAAATATTATACTACAATAATCAAGAGGATTGATCATTAATTTCATATTCAAATTGATGTTAACACATGATAAATCTCCTTGAAGAAAGAAAATATTATCTGTTAGCAATCGTTCGATTATGACGATAATGATCTTTATAGCAATCATTCGATTATGATGACAATGATCTTTATAAATTTGATTTCCCAAAAAAATATTAATTAAGTTTTGAAAATTTGATGTGGGTTCTAAATCTCCTACCAGCATAATCCCTCTTAGTTAATTACATTATAGGAAACTAGAGTCACCCATAAATACTCTTGATTAAAATAATGGCAAAAATTTTATTTAAAGATTTTTTAGGAGTGATATCAAATGAGTTGGATTTGTAATTTCAAGTGGGATTGGAGAAAGATTGAGAACTTATTTTTAGTATCAAAGAAAGAAGTGTAGCAGGCAGTTTGAGATTCTACAATAATTCAGAAGTGCCCCGACCTAATCTAAGTGTTGAGTTTTGAATTTTTTATTGAAAAAAGATTTAGTTTGAGTTGAACATTTTATTATAAATTTGGGATTGTATTCCCAGAGTTTTGGGGTCTTATGATTCAAAATTT
>NW_021552795.1:0-204 GCF_001605985.2 Dendrobium catenatum
TATTGGCGGCCGAACGTAGCTCTACGTCAGGTCAGATGGAGTGCAAAAGAAATATATTGATTTTTTACTTTTTGATGTTTGGATGGACATAATGTAAATTAAAGTAAAATTCTATTATATTAGAAACTCCCCGCTATAGCTCATTTCATGCGCAAACAAAATCCCCCCAAATAGAGCGAAAAAGGAATTTACGTGGGCGCTAGA
>NW_021552796.1:0-710 GCF_001605985.2 Dendrobium catenatum
TTCGGAGTTATCTCTCGGAGTTGCAATGGCTAGTATTAATGTTGTGGGGGCTATTTATAATACTTTAGTTTATGATGATGAGGTTGTGGGTTGTGAGGTGGATAGGGATATTTTTTAAGCTAACTTAATCGTGGAGAATGAATTGTCTAGTGATGTGGATTCTATTGATTCGCTAATGGTTGATGTTCGATCGCCCTCTCAATTGGGTTCGGGTGGCGTTGATCACCTTGTTGATGTGCCTATTGATATGATTTCTCCTAATACTCTGAATGCTCAATTGATTTCTAGATCCGGGGACACTTGTTTGGACCAGTCAGATTGGCTAGATGAGTCACTTGCTTCTCCTTGTGGGGTTGAGGATGATTTGGGGGTTAGGCATGATGAATCCTAACGATTTGTATGGGCTGATGTTTGTAGAGTAGTTGATAATTCATTTTCTCATGTGGGTAAGCGTTGTAGATGCAAATCAAAAAAATAATGATGTTTATCTTTGGTGGTTATTATGAGTTTGATTGTGGCACCTTATATGGGCTGTTCTTGTGGCTTTCATGCGAGAGTTACAGGGTTGTTTGTCTGCTATTGTGGTTGGGGAACGTTAGTGTGGTTTTGCCCTTGGTTGTGTCTAGTAGCATTGTGTGTGTTGTGTTTCGTTACAGTGACTTCATGGTAGTTTCGTTGGGCTTTGTTTGGGTGGCTATTGGATGCCATGT
>NW_021552797.1:0-309 GCF_001605985.2 Dendrobium catenatum
ACAATTTTCTAGTATAAAAATTTTTACTTATATACTAAAAAGTTGCTTTAAGAAACAATAAAAAAACCGTCCCAAATGAAACTTTAATGTAAGATTTCATTTGGAATAATTTTTTTATTATTTTTTAAAACGACTTTCACAAAAATTTTATATGCAATATCCACAACATAATTTTAAAATTTTTATTATTCTATAGGAAATTTCATCAAAATATATGTACTCACTACTTTAAAAATAAAGCAACATTTTTTTATGAAAACTTAATATACATATCACTAGAAGCATAGTAATTCACTCAACATATCAAAA
>NW_021552798.1:0-241 GCF_001605985.2 Dendrobium catenatum
ATATTCCAACAACTCATAATTACATGATTTGTATTATTATCTTTTAAAAAATTATTATTTCATGGCTATGAATTGGAATCGTGTAATTCTAAGTTTTACATAAAAAACAAATATTTTTATTATAATTTCCAAAAGGATGGGCACAACCCACAACACAACTTTTTGCAGCTCGTTTAATTTTTGTAGCCAATTTTCATTGGGATACCCAATATTTTTTTATTTTATTTTTTTTGGAATAATG
>NW_021552799.1:0-736 GCF_001605985.2 Dendrobium catenatum
ATAAAGGCTTGATGTTGTTGTTGTTGTTGTTGTTTGTAGACTAGTTGAGAAAATTAGTGTTAGTGGATAGAATTGTTCAAAATGATTTATGAAGAATATATATAAAACCTCATATATGGCTAAACAAGTATGAAAATGAGGATTCATTATGTGGATCCGAAATAGTTGGGATAAAGGCATATGGCTAATGATGATGATGATGGGCAATATAATGACATGCTTAACAACCAGCCAGCAATTCCTCTTCCTCATGTGATTATGGTGTGGTGTGTAAGTACAGCTTAGATTTAATAGTGAACAGCTGCAGTGGTACTGCTTTTGCTAGATTTGTAATGTCATGGGTTTGGGGGTTTCTTTCTCATTTCTTGTACATTCTAATAATTTTTTTTAAGGACTTCAATTTTACCCTAGATTCTTTGCTTTCGGGGGCTTATGTGATCTCTCAGGTTCATGCTCACATCTCTCAATTTTGATGCCTATTTTTGAGGGATTTTGTTAACTAACTTTTCATTTCGTTCTCCCTCATCTCCTTTGGCAAGGTATATTTTTTAATGCATTTGTCTTATATGAAGGATATTTAGCCGACAAAATGTGGAATCTCTTTCTCTTTAATCTATAACTCTAGGATTTAGATACATGATCTTGAGTTACTTGCATGTTTTGCAAGATTAGGCCTCATATTGACTGTCTTTGTTCCTGCTTTCTTTTTCTTGTAAGAATGCTCTCTTCTCAGAAA
>NW_021552800.1:0-249 GCF_001605985.2 Dendrobium catenatum
TTGATATCTTCCTGGTTTTAAATCCGCTGTCGACGCACAGCACCTTGTTTTGAGTGTATTTTGAATTCTGCACAGTTTAAAGTTGATTTTGCTCAAGAGTATTGGACCTGTCTGCATTTATTTTGAAAACAGCAAAAACATCATTTTTTGAAAAATACCCTATTTTTGTATTTAAACTTCAGAAAATCATATCTTTCTTGTTTTTAATCCGTTGTCGACGCACAGCACCTTGATTTGTTCGTATTTGAA
>NW_021552801.1:0-224 GCF_001605985.2 Dendrobium catenatum
ATTTGAAACTAGCCTCTAGGATTCTACCAATTGGCTAGGATTTACCAAAGGCTTTGGGTGTACTCGAGATTTTTTTAGAGAGGTTTGGCTACACATAGGAAGCATGGGGCCTCACATTTAATCATAAAGGAGTCGGATTTGATTTGATTCAACACTATGTGATGTAAATAGGTGTATACATGTTTAATTTTGGATCAGTGCATAATTAATTTTTTGCCTCTTTT
>NW_021552802.1:0-278 GCF_001605985.2 Dendrobium catenatum
GATAGGCCACGAACTTTTCAAAGCGGAGGGGAACGTCCGAGGCAAGCAATAGGAACCGGTGATAGAACGTTCCCATCTCTCAAAGATAAAATGAATAAAGAATATCCATTCAAAAGAGAGAGTGTCGCAAAGTTATTTCGACAAGCATTAAAAGCAGGCCTAGAACTGCCGGAGTGCAAGAGGCCAGAGGAGTCGAAAGAAACTGGTGACCCGAACTACTGCCCGTATCACCGAGTGCTTAGTCATCCCATTGAAGATTGTTATATCTTCAAGGATTG
>NW_021552803.1:0-332 GCF_001605985.2 Dendrobium catenatum
GGTGGTTCATCAAAACTTTGGGCCTCAGGTGGTGGACTGCTCAACAACGGTGCCAGGTGGGGGTCCGGCAGAAGTCCGACCTCAAGTGGTGCACCAACAGAACTTCGGACCTCAGGTGGTGGTCTAGCACAACTCTAGACCTTTGGTGGTTGTCCAACACAACATCTAACCTCAAGTGGTGGTCCGTTGTCAGGTGGTGGTCTTGCGGAACTCTAGGTCTTAGGTGGTGGTCCGGTAGAAGTCCGAATCTCAGGTGGTGTTTTGATAGAAGTCCATGCCTCAAGGGGTAGTTCGACGGAACTCCGAGGCTCAGGTGGTGGACTGGCGGAAGT
>NW_021552804.1:0-319 GCF_001605985.2 Dendrobium catenatum
GCATAAATCATAATATCATAGATTAAATTTCTAAAATACAAAATTTTTGTAAGTCTTGGGTTTCTCTTACGATAATTTTTTGATTGCTTCGTTTTCTAGATTGTAACTACTATTTTTATTTGATAATTATTTTCTTATTATTTTGAATTTTTTTAAGTTAATATCAATAATAATTTTAAAAGATTATTTTCTCTGTTGCTGTTTTATAAAATAATAAAAACCGGCTTAAATGAAGCCTAGCTAGCTGAGAAGAAAGTTTCTGACACCAAATATATAATAATTATTGTTGCGTCCTGGAGTATTCGCGGCGGTAGAGAAA
>NW_021552805.1:0-274 GCF_001605985.2 Dendrobium catenatum
ATTAAAAATTTGAATTGTCCATTGATTTAATCATTACATATAAAATAATCATCCATAAAAGTTTCAAAATTAAAGCTAGGTAATTCTGTCACCTCATTAATTATATATTAATCCTTGAATTCCAATTAATTCTCTAATGAACAGTAAACTTTGTGACCTCATCACAAAATTTAAGTACTCAATTGTTTAGGTTCTGAATTAATTATTCAATGGAACTAATTTTTTAATTTTTAAAAATGAAAGAAATGGATTACATATCTGTGTATTAACATTT
>NW_021552806.1:0-367 GCF_001605985.2 Dendrobium catenatum
AAGAAGTCTTCATGAGATTCTCTATTATAAAACATTCCCAAATCACATAATAAAACTCAATGTAAAATGATTCGCAAAGCCTTTTCGTAAGACTTTCAATAATATAGCAACTTACAAAACTTTCACATGAAGCAAACTCATAAAACTTTTCACCTCAAAGCACTTCCCTAAATATTATAAAATCATACCTCAACAGCAATATGTATCATTTTCCAACTTAACCAAATCACCTCATATTAAACCTAAAGCATGCTCGATATTGAAATGCAAAGCACCATAAAAGCTTTCAACAGAGATTCTAACATGAGCTTCATAGAAATCCAAACAAGTAAAAAAAAAGTCCAGACTCACAAGAGCATAAAGATAT
>NW_021552807.1:0-298 GCF_001605985.2 Dendrobium catenatum
CCTCGAGCTCGGGATGGAAGGGCTAACCGGCAGAGGGGGTTCGGCTGGGCTATGCGAAATCGAGAGGGAGAGAGGGGCTGCCGTTGGCTCCTTGGCGTTTTCGCGAACCAGAGAGCGCAAGAGGAAGAGGGAGTCGGGCGTGAGGTTGGGAGCGTGGAGGCGTCGTGCTGCTGGGCGACTTCGGGTCGCTGGGTGGAGAACGAGAGTCGGAGGGAGGGAGTTGGTCGAGAGCGAGAGAGAGAAGGAGCGGGAGAGAGCGTAAGCGCGAATGCCCGAGCTCGAAGCTTCGTTTTGGGTA
>NW_021552808.1:0-382 GCF_001605985.2 Dendrobium catenatum
ATAGAAAGAGAGAGGGAGAGAGCTAGAAAGAGCAAGGGAGAGAGCAAGAGAAAGAGAGCAAGAGATAGAGAGAGAGTATAGAGAGAGAGCAAGAGAGACAGAGAGCAAGATGAGCAAGGGAGAGAGCAAGAGAGAGAGAGAGAGAGAGAGAGAGAGAGAGGTAGAGAGAACGAGAGGGAGAGAGAGGGAGAGCAAGAGAGCAAGAGAGAGAGAGAAAGAGCAGGAAGGAGTAATAGAGAGAGAGGGAGAGAGAGAGAGCAAGAGAGAGAGCAGGAAGGAGTAAGAGAGAGAGAGGGAGAGAGAGAGCAAGAGAGAGAGAGAAAAAGAGCAAGGGAGAGAGGGAGAGATTGCAAGAAGGAGCAAGGGAGAGAGTGCAAGAGAG
>NW_021552809.1:0-310 GCF_001605985.2 Dendrobium catenatum
CCTCTCCCCTCTGTTGTTATCTGACTTTTACTTTGCCTCATCAAAGGCTAAGGGTTAGAAGATGAATAAAAAACATTCTTCTGCTTCTGTCTTGATGATTAACCATGGAAATGAAATGCAAGTTGACGACTCTCCTATTTTAAATCAAAATTATGGTGAAGAGAGTCTTAATATCAAAGAGATTAACCTTTCCGAATTAGCTATTCAAGAAGAGGTCTAATGTGAAGCTTTATCAGAAAGTGAATTCCCTCAAATTAATTTCCAAGGAAATCTTATTTTGATAGAACTTTCAGATTCTGACTCGCTTTCG
>NW_021552810.1:0-264 GCF_001605985.2 Dendrobium catenatum
TCTGTTCTGTTCCGGATCCGAGGAAATCTATTTAGGTTCTATAAGCATTATATATATATTCTGGTGCGATAAGCACATCTGTTCTGGTGCCGTGAGCACAAAGGGGTCTAAATCCTATGAGATTCAGTTAGTGTCAGAGAATTTAGCTATTAATTATATATCTGATATCTGATATCTGTTTGTTCTGATCTGTTCCGTTCTGATCTGTTTCTGAGTTGTTATATGTCTGTTTCAGTTCTGATCTGATTTTGCTTTGTTATGAAC
>NW_021552811.1:0-352 GCF_001605985.2 Dendrobium catenatum
ACGGTGCTGGGAAACAAATAAACCTTGCGGGAAATCTATGGTTGCAATATTAGTAGATGGAGATTTGATTTAGAGGGAAACGTAAATAGGAAAACCTGAAATTGAGTTCAGCCAAGCAAGAACTAGGTTGGGTGGGGGAAATCTAAAATTGATTTCAGATTTTACTAAATTTAATTGGGACTTTGTAATTTCAAATTTGAAATTTGAAATTTAGGCTTAGGAGGAAAATTAGGAATTAATGGGGCCTTATTTAGAGCAATGAATTAAGCTCTTAATTAAGGGGAGGAATAATGAGTGGCTGGCCATGGGGAGAGAGTGAAGATTTGTTTAAATAAGTGCCCCCCCCCCCCCC
>NW_021552812.1:0-388 GCF_001605985.2 Dendrobium catenatum
GAGTTCATATAATCCCACATTTAATTTTGAAAGTTACAAACTAGAATATAAATCATGATTATTTTTGGATCAAGATGATTTTTAGTGACATATCATTATTTATTATAACTACTTATGTTAATAACCGGAAAAAAAAAATGAGTTGACGATGACTCACTCGAAGTGTTAAATGCAATACTGAATCTTATATTTTATGTGAGTTGCATCCACACCTAGTGCACATTCAAATATCAACATTTATGATTTTTCTCAATAAATGAGACATCCATAATGAATAGATGATATAACATGATTATAATGGCGAGTGTATGGTGAAGTGATGAATTCCTCACACTAACATCAACTCGAGTACACACAACTCTCCTTGGCCTATTGGTTGAGAGCTTAG
>NW_021552813.1:0-213 GCF_001605985.2 Dendrobium catenatum
AATACCGAGTTATACAAAAGTTGTACCGAGTTTTTCCTGGAAAAAACTTGGTATTGCTCGGTATAACTGGGTATTGATCTTCACAGAGCGGTATTCCTCATTATTATCAAATAATACCTAGTAATACCGAGCAAATATCGAGTTTTTTAGCGAAATTTTGCCTCCGACCTGACATTTTCTTCTATGTCCTTACACCGGACCTAATAAAAGTTC
>NW_021552814.1:0-245 GCF_001605985.2 Dendrobium catenatum
GGCAGATCATAGTGCACTAACTAATCTCCTGCCTTTAGTCGTAGAAGCTCGTACTCATTATTTCTGCATCGAATCCACCCTTTCGCCAATCTCGGGTGGTCCACTGATTATATTTTGTAGAGACGGATCATATTTGATACGATCTTTTAAAGATGCCCGTAAGAAAGTCATTTGCACCAGTACCACATTGGTGATTGTACTTGCTTGCAAGGATTGATCTTCTACTATCAAGTAGCAATGCTGCC
>NW_021552815.1:0-1236 GCF_001605985.2 Dendrobium catenatum
TAAACCTGTTAGTACACCAATGAGTTCCTCAGTTCAGATAGATAAGGACCTTAAGGAAAAAATCTGTTGATCTAAAGAAATTTAGAGGGATTATTGGATCTTTACTTTACTTGACTGCTAGCAGAACATATATCATATTTAGTGTTTGCTTGTGTGCTAGATTTCAATTTGATCCAAAAGAATCACATTTGACAGTAGTGAAAAGGATTTTGAGATACTTACTAGGAACTCAGAACTTAAGAATTTGGTATCCAAAGTTTAGCTCTTCATTTAAAATTATTGGTTATTTAGACTCTGATTTTGCAGGCTATAGAGTGGATAGGAAAAGAACTTCTGGAACATATCAATTCATTAGTTTCATGGTCTAGTAGAAAACAAAATTCAGTGGCCCTATCTACTGCAGAAGCATAATACATTGTACTAGGAAGTTGTGTGGCACAAGTACTTTGGTTAAAACAACAGTTGATTGATTTAGGATTATGTATAGGCACTATACTAATTTATTATGATAATACTAGTGCTATTTGCATTTAAAAAAATCCTATTCAATATTCAAGAACCAAACACATTGACATAAGGCATCATTTCATAAGGGATCATGTATCCAAGGGAGAAATTGAACTTAACCATGTTTCAACAGAAAATCAACTTGCAGACATTTTTACAAAACCTTTAACCTTTGATACTTTAAGTACATTAAGAACTAGGCTAGGAGTTATTGATTTAAATGCTTAGATAAAAATGTTTTTCTGCAAAATTGATATTTTGTTTTTGTTTTTGTGTTCATTGTATTTTTATTTTGTTTTGTTTAGTTGTTTTGTTTATTTTTGGTGTGTATTAAGTGTGTATTGTTTATTTTTATTTATTTTTGTTTTGAGTGTGAAAATGATAATTTATGGTCATCATCGTCTTGGAAAAATTTTTTTCGTACGGGACGATGTGTGTAAAATGACAAACTGCGTGATTTCAAACCGTCTTAAGAGCAGTTTTTAATGTAGTTCGTCTGTACGATCGTCCAGGACGAAACATTTTTCAAACGACGGAATGATTGAATGCAGCAGTTGAATGGATAATACAGTTTTATTATGAACTTCATCCTTACGAACCTTTGGTTCGTCCAGATGAACATATGTCATTCATGGCGGGGGACAGTTTTCAACTGCCATTAAAATGAGTTAAATTTCTGATCATCCGTATGAACACGTGTTCATCTGTACGATCATCTTAGTCAAAAGC
>NW_021552816.1:0-495 GCF_001605985.2 Dendrobium catenatum
ATATTCTACATTTTGAAATTCTCTTATGTCATGAGAACGCATTTCAAAATTCCCCATTAGACTGGGGGCATTTTAAATATTTGTTCGGGTCGACATCGCGCTGCGTGCCGAGATCCCCAAACAAATATTTAAAATCTCAAAATTCCAATCCTATTCTGCTTTAAAATGTCCCTGCGAGACAGGGGGCATTTTAAATATTTATTCGGGTCGACATCGCGCTGCATGCCGAGATCCCCGAATAAATATTTAAAAATTATCAATTCAAATGCTATTTTTTGCTAAAGAATACAAAGATCTCTTTTTCAGAGTCTATGGAGGTGATCTTTCAAAAGATTGAGACACTTTCTCCAACAAACCAAGACTCAAAGGTCAAGAAAGAGACTTTTGTGTCTACACACTCCTACAAAATTGAGCCGGAAAAGCTTGAAGTCTTTCAACAGCCTGAAGCTTAAGGTCCGAATGGGTGTAAAAGGTCGGATCCAACAAGCCCAAATA
>NW_021552817.1:0-3367 GCF_001605985.2 Dendrobium catenatum
CGTTCGACCAGTAGATACAGAAAGGGTCGAACGCGATGACGTAATAAATAATAATTTTATCATTAAAAAGTAATAAAATTTAACAAATAAAAAATATAACCATACAATTTAATATGATTTATTTGATAATTTATATTACATATTTAGATATATTTTATAAAGATAAATTATATAAAACACACAATAATAACAATTATAAATATAAAATCAATATCATATGTCTAATTTAAATATATAAAATTAATTGTTTTATAGTATATAATTAAATAATATAAAAATTAATTTATTAATTAAAAAAATAAATTATTATACTAAAAAAGAATATTATAATCATATTTAAAAATTAAATATTTAACGTTAAAAATATAAATATCTACTAAATAATATTATTCATAATATAAAAATTATAAAAATTGTGTTGTATAGTGTATATAGCAATAAACTAAAGATATTTTTTTTTGCTTTGTATGATTTAAGTCCATATCACTTGTGAAGTTTTACTGTATGTTTATTTAACTTTTTATTTTTTATTCACGATGAGCTTCCATATGCAGTAAATAGAGCCACATGAGAATATTGATAAATTATATTTAAATTAACAAAATTTAAGCCACGTTTTATATAATATTTATAAGAAATTTATTAAAGTTAAATTTTATTTAATATTAACTAATTTGGTCCTCCTCTCAATTTAATTATTTTTTTAACTGGCCGGTTTAAAACCTGGACTGATTCATCGGTTAACCGATTGAAACACGCGCGGCTCATATTGTCGAAACCGACCTGTTTTGAGGAAAGTAGATTTATTAAGTTTGAATTAAAACTGGGTTTTTAAAGCCTCGAAGTTTTTGTGTTAGAGGAACATTCATAAAAAAAATTAAAATGTAATATTATGATAATCTAGATGAGATTCTTGAAACTGTATCTAAGGCGAAATGATAATCTTATATGAATAACTGAAGGAGACATAAAAAATCTTGTATTTTTCTTCACTGGTCAATGATATGTATCTGACATTTTTATAAGAGGTTTGGAGAGAGAAGAATGAAGGGAAATTTTCTGGACTTTGTAGATTTTATATAATTATATATAATCTTTAATAACCTATTTTGGAAATTTTAAAGCAAAGATCACTATTTTAAAAAATATATATATATATATAATGATTAATATAAATTTATATTTCATTAAAACATAGGCACACTAGGATTTAATATGTTAATTAAAAACTAGGCAACACTATGGTATGAGAGAGAATCTAGAGATTTCATAAACTTTTGAAAATTTTTTATTATCTTCTTTTTTTTTTGGAATTTTAACCGCAAATATCCTTATTTTTGTAGGCAATATATAATAATAATAATAATAATAATATAAATTTTAAACAATTTATTAAAAATGAGGGCAACTACTATGGTAGATGAGGAAAGAATTTTCTAGAATTTTTTCATTAAACTTTTGAAAATTTTTTATATTCTTTTTGAAATTTTAAACCTACAAACATAATTTATCTATATAAATAATTAATTTAGATATAAATAGTATTACAACTTCAATACCAATCTATGAAATTTTAAATAAGGAGAGATTATTTTGCGAAGATCGGACACATAGAAACGTTCGATTTTGTTTTGTAAATAGTAAAAAGCACGGGTGGTGGAATTAGTAAAAACACAGAACTTACTATGCTTTACTGGTCAATAAGAGAGCATACTCGGGACTATTCTCCCATATTTGATCTCCGCAATTAAATAATTCCATCCCATTAAACTTTAATAAATATAAGAAATCTTTAATATTAATACTTAATACTTTATATCTATATATTGAATATTTGAATATATTTAATATAATGATTTGTAATCACTTTATACGTAATTTCGTTGTTAGGGATTGGCCCTATAATATTTCATACAATAATTATAATAATTATATGAAAAATCTCAAAAAAGTCTATACACGTAATTTGAAAATTTAGACAACTTAATAATGAGTGATTTATGTTATTTTTTTAATTGCCTATGATGGCCAATGTCCTCGAGGATGTCAAGCCACATAATTATGATTAGCAATCACCATCAACTTAGGAAGGTACAAATATATATTTTTGGACTCTGTAAGTTTCGACGTCTGAAAATAGGGAGGTAATTAATTGATATATCACATTAAATTGTTTTGACTGGACATCAATCTCAAGGCATATCTAGCAAGAAACTCTCAAAATTAAAATAAGAATTGTCCAAACTTTGATTTCAACAAACTTATAATTGAATTGAACATCTTAATAAAACGAACCCAATGACACCAAAACTGATCCAATCCGAACCCAAACGGGCCCAAGTTAAGAGTCTGAGGCATATTTGAAGGGTTCAAGGTATTAATTAGATGACCAAATGATCGGCAAATTTGACATTCTTATCGTAAAATTCAGTGGCTCGATGAGACAATTCCAATGAGTCCAAAATCATTTAATTTCAACATCATTAAGGCACTTAAATGCTCGATCAATGGTCTATGATCAAGGGGGTCAATATCAGCCATCTAATCTAACACTCCGAATTTGACCTTGATCTCCTCCCTATTCACAAGCCATGCAACTCTAAAAAAACTATAAACCACCACTGACGTTCTTCTCCACTGCCACGATCGACATTTTTCTCCACCAACGACATTCTTTCCAAACAATAACATTCTTCCCAACCCCCAACGTTCTTCTCCTATGCCGATGTTTCCCAATTGCTGGATTTCTTATCGACCACCACTGAAGTTTTCGTTAATCATCGTCAAAGTTCTTCCTAACTATCAGTAGACTTTTACACTAAGAATATTTGTTTGAAGATTGTGAGAACTTTTCAATACATTGTGTACTTCCTGTAATTGGATCGGAAGAAGGGCTGACTTTTATAATCTATAAAGACCCTATGATTTTTTTCTTTTTGTCATTGTTTTCCACGTAAAAATCGTAAAAATTCTTATTTTTTCTTTTTCATTTCTTTGTGTGCTAAACTTTTGTGTATTGCAAAGATGTATATTCTTCTCACTCTACTGCCGCGAATTTCTCAGCACACAACAGATCTCATTCAATGCTTATACATTGAAGGTCACTAGTTGTGCGTGAGCATGAGAATGAGTTATCAAATATGTAAATCTTGACAAAATCCTATATAATTTTATCAAAAATACTTTCTATATAATCTCTTTGAATTCTCTAATAAACTCTATTTCTCTTAATTTAATTAGAGTCAGCTTTCTTTTATATGATTTCATCTCGGACAGCTTTCTCACCATTTACTAAAATAATATTATAGTACAAATTTTTTTAAACAAAAATTTTTTATATTAAAAATTAAAAAGATGCTTTAAAAAA
>NW_021552818.1:0-200 GCF_001605985.2 Dendrobium catenatum
TGTTCGGATGCGCCCGGAGGTCAATCTGGATGTGTCATGTCATTCAATGCACCGCGTCATCCAATGTATAGTGCATTGGGTGATGTGGTGCTTTTGGATTGACCTCCGTACATGCTTGGACACCGCTCAGAATAATCTCTTCATTGCAACATACATGCATTGTCATATTGGCCTCTTTATGCATTCCATCCATTCTCTCT
>NW_021552819.1:0-412 GCF_001605985.2 Dendrobium catenatum
GTAATTTGGAGAAATTTAGAATTTATGCTTTTTGCAGGATTTTTGTGTAAATTTAATAGACTGCCGTCACTCTGCCCGATTTTCGTATGATTTCCGAATTTTCTGAAATTGAAAGATTGAATTGATATGCTTATGACTATTGATATGATTGTTCTAGATTGCTTTAATATTGATTATTGAATTGATTATTGATTGATTATTGAATTGATTCTTGAATTGACTATTGATACTGGAAAACAAGTGGAACCTGGTTGAACGTTGGTTGGAGATTGAATTTACCTGTATAGGATGGTGGGCTGACGGGCTTTCCTTTAAACCATTGATCATTGATATAACGATTGGGAGTCATAAGGAGTTCTTATAGATATGCCGACAGGCGGCCGATGGGCAATAGAGTGACGACTCTTTTTAT
>NW_021552820.1:0-1167 GCF_001605985.2 Dendrobium catenatum
TCCTTCTCTCTTTCTCTCTCCAAAAATTAGAGAAAGAGAGATTTTCTCTCTCTAACCTCACTCCCCCAATTTCCTACACACCCTAAACCCCTTCCACCAAAAATCCTTTCTTTCCCTCTCTTTCTCTCTCTAGAAAGAAAGCTCTCTTCCTTTTCTTTCTCTCTCTAGCTTCTTTTTCAAATAAAATATAATTAATTTTATTGCACAAATAATAATAAAAAAAATTGAAATTATGCATCGCAGGTTCCTACGTTGCCGTCATCCGCCGTCGCCGCCTCGATTGCCGCACACCCAAGGTAAAAATTAGTATTTACATTTCTATGCATGAAATAAGTACTCGTGACCGCTTTTCTTAACGGACGAGGAAAAAACTTAAGTACCTGTGACGCACTGAGCGAGCGGAGAAATTCGTATGCATGAAAATATAAGTACCCGTGACTGCTTTTCTTAGCAGGCGGGGAAATTTGTTATTTGTAGCAAAATTATTTAATTAAGTACCCGTCATTGCTTTTAGGCGGAAAAATGTCATATTTTAAACCTGTGCTCAAAGACCCCGTGACCGCTTTTTTTAGCGAGCGGGGGTTAGAACTGCGGCCGCGGTGTCACCCGACACCTACCATGACTGCCTTTCTTGGCAGGCGGGAAGGCCTTACACACTCCGAGGCAGCCCCCTACGAGGGGACGACGCCGGAGTGCTGCCAAAACTTTCAACAAGAACTCATGACTTAGAAATTTTTTTAAAGAAATTAAAATACACCTACAAGCATATACAAGGAGTTCGTGGAGACGCATTCAAATGAATAACTAAAATCTGAACCTAAATGAGAACTTAACTTGAGCTCAATATGAATATTAATTGAACCTGTAAACATTTGACTCAAACTTGAATGAACATAAACTCTAAAGAACTCGAACATGATCTTGTACATTGGAACTCAAGCAAGCTGGATCATTTGGAGGACTTCATTTGAACTCGAACTCGATCGGAACATGACATGAACTTGAGTCTAATTGAATTTGTAATAATTTAAATCAAATTTGATTGAAGCAAGGCTCCAACATTTTGAGCTAGAACAAATGTAAAAGAACAATGATTCAAGATTGTGACTTGGGACAATTATAAAGAGCTCGACTTGAAAATGATATCAAAATCTTAATGGAATGTTA
>NW_021552821.1:0-211 GCF_001605985.2 Dendrobium catenatum
GAGACGAGCACGAGCCAGTTTGACTCGGTTGCACCCCTATTAGCAAACTCATATTTCCAATGACTTCTCGTTTGCAGCTCATGACCCATGATCTTGCATATTAACAACCTATGACCCTCGTAACCTTCCTACCGATTGTCACGACCACATTGTATGGCTGACTTAGAATGCATGATTTTTTCCGACCTTGCCATCCTAGTTGTGTCTGTTG
>NW_021552822.1:0-352 GCF_001605985.2 Dendrobium catenatum
CAGGACGATCCAGTCAAAAACCTTAAGTTATCTCAGGACGATAAATATCGGCCAGCTCGTATCCAGGGCTATTCTCAGGACGCCTTCCCATGATTTGAACTGATTGTCCAAGACGATCGTGAGATCGGCCTGGACGATCAAGCCAAGTTTCAATCGTCCAGTCTTTTATCCAGGGCGATGCTTTGGCTATCTTCTGAGTTTTATACTTATCGGCCAGGCCGATGTCCATATCGGCCTAGACGATAAAGTCGGCAACTTGCAATTAATGAGCTCCTTTGAATCTCTTTTATTTAAGAGCTCTTGTTCTATGTTTTTGATGACATTTGGCTGCTGCCTTGACCTGAGAGAACTT
>NW_021552823.1:0-216 GCF_001605985.2 Dendrobium catenatum
ACTATTGGTCGCCTTGGCCAACGGTGCTCCATCTGGCTCGGAATAAGCTTTTTAGAATGCGGTCAAAATGCCGATTCAAAATACTGGGAGGAATTTATTGATGTTCCCGCTTGGCATCACATAGGACCCGCCGGATGCCTTCATGGGTCCCATGATGCTGGTTTCATCGCTCGAAGTACGGGGAGCCAACACCCCCAAGGGTTCTTAAGCCGTGAT
>NW_021552824.1:0-366 GCF_001605985.2 Dendrobium catenatum
TCTCCTCAAGGTCTTCTCAGGTCAAGGCAGCAGCAAATGGTGTTCAAAAATGTTGAACAAGAGCTCTTAAATAGAAGAGCTTCAAAGGAGCTCATTAATTGCAAGTTGCCGACAATATCATCAAGGACGATATGAAAATCATCCTAGCTGATCAGTACAAATCTCAGAAGATCAGCCAGAGCATCGCCCTGAATACAAACTGGACGATTGAAAATTGGCAGGATCGTCCAGGATGATCTCACGATCGTCTAGGCCGATAGTTCAAATCAGAGAAAAATTGTCTAGAGCATCTCCCTGAATTCAAGCTGCCCGATCCCGATCGTCCATCACATCGCCCTGAATTTGTGCTGGCCGATATTTATCGTC
>NW_021552825.1:0-203 GCF_001605985.2 Dendrobium catenatum
TGATCCAAACTTCAATCTAGCTTTGACCCTATCCATTAATTAACAATCACCACATGATTGTAAATGATTTGGATACTTCAATACTAATCATTCAAGCTTAAAATCCATTCCAAATCCAGAAATCCAGACTTAAATCCAAGGTTCAAAGGCTTAGTCCTGAAGGCCTTTTTTTTATTGATTTTTCAAATACTTTGAAACCCAGT
>NW_021552826.1:0-839 GCF_001605985.2 Dendrobium catenatum
AGTCACAAATGCCCTTGGGCTACAATAAGTGAAACATTCCTCATAGGGGTACAAACGGAAACATGAAATAAAAAAGAAAAGAACTAAAGCATCATAGATAAAGACTCTGAATCAGGGCCGTCGATCGTCGTCCCCGGCGATGGTACACATGTCGAAATCTGATGCCCTCATCAAGCCACCACATCGACTTATATTTGTGCATATTCTGTAGAGCATGTTATTTATGTTATTACAATTTTACAGGGGATGAGATGGCAAGAGTGATTTGGAAATCAATAAAAGACAAGGTTAATATTTTCTTCTTCTTCTTTTTTTTTTTTTCATTTCCTTTCCAAGTTCAATTTTATATGAAGTCATGCTGTGATGGACAATGCAGCTAATTCTTCCATTCGTGGAATTGGACATAAAGTATTTTGATTTAAGTCTTTCCCGTCGTGATGCTACAAATGATGAAGTAACTTCCGAGAGTGCAGAAGCAACTCTTAAGTAAGCACCTTATTTTCAATATTTTTTTTTTCGGCTCTATCCAATTTATGTTGGATTATTCTATTTTGACGAATTTGGTATGCCATACTGATTTTATTCCAGCTTACTCTATCATTATGTTATTTTCTACTTTTTAATGTTGAACTGGTGTTTCATTATATGCGCACTTTGCTTTAGTGAGAAATGTTGGTATTATCGTATTGGGTAGACCATATGCCACCTTAATTTAAGTATGTATTACACGTTGCTTTACTAGTTTAAAAATGTCACTGCATCAATCCATATCTTTGTGGGCTCCGAAAATTCGGCCCCGGTTTCCACTCGCTTTTCTTATTCGGCGAGGAAGTTTTAAC
>NW_021552827.1:0-311 GCF_001605985.2 Dendrobium catenatum
AACCAGTAAAAAAGGCGTCCCAAATGAAGCATTAAGCTTCTTTTGGGAAGACTTTTTTATATTTTCTAAAGTAAAATTTTTGAAAAGAAAATTTAAATTTAAAAAATTTTATACTAGAAAATTGTTTTTAGAAAGTATTAGGGAAGTCATCCCAAACAAAATCTTAATTTTCTTTACATATTTGGCAAAATTTTAAGAAAAGATTAGTTATTAATTTAATTAAGAAAATGGACGGTTTAAAATTTTTGAGACTTCGATTTTGTTTGAAACAACTTTTTTTACTGTTTTTTAAAACAACTTTTTAATAGAAA
>NW_021552828.1:0-209 GCF_001605985.2 Dendrobium catenatum
CTGTCGAATCGAAGGTGGAGGATGTGTAGAACTTGCCATATATGCAAGTTCGTTATCCTGTCGAGACTGGGGAAATCTTCTAAGTGGGGGGAGATGAACTTCTGCTCGAGGATGTTCGAATTGGACATCCTCCACCCGTGGTGGATTTTGGGGGAGTAAGACTTCCTCCTGCCGTGCTAATCCAGGTTGTCGATTCTCCCGAAGAAGTT
>NW_021552829.1:0-540 GCF_001605985.2 Dendrobium catenatum
GACATTCATCCAGGACGAAAATATTTTTGTACAGGACGAAGTGTGTAGTGTGTCAACTGTCGGATTTGAACCGTTTGCGTGTAGTTTTTATGTTTTTATTTTTTTCACTTCGTCTGTACGATTGTCACGATCGTCTAGACAAAATTTTGAAATGACGGGACGATTGAATGACAGTTAAATGGATAAGATCGTTTTTAATATTATATTCATACATACGAACCTTTGGTTCGTCTGGGTGAACACTTGGCGAATTGATAGAGGGGACGATTTCAACTGTCATTAAACGTCCTGTTCATCTGTACGATCGTTTGGTCAAAAGTTTGTACGAAAGGACATTTCGTAAGATGTGTGATTAAGAAAAGTCGTTTCATTTTGGACTCATTCGTTCGTCCATATGAATTTTTTTCGTATAGGATGAACTGAATTTTATACAGGACGAACGTAATTTCGTCTGTACGAACAGTCATTTTTCATTAAATTAACCAGCTTTGAACTCAACAATGACACTCACACATTCCTTTCAGAACCCTTTCTTCCTTT
>NW_021552830.1:0-1291 GCF_001605985.2 Dendrobium catenatum
CTCTCTATTTGACTTCCCCCTAGCTTTCTCTCTCTCTCTCTAGCTCTCTCTCCCTCCCTCTCCCTAGCTCGTTCTCTCTCTTTATTCCCCCCTCTCTCTCTCTCTCTCTAACTTCCCCGTAGCTCTCTCCTTCTCTCTCTCTCCCCTAGCTCTCTCTCTCTCCCTAGCTCTCTCTCTCTCCCTCTCTCTCTATCTCTAGCTCTCTCTCTCCTACCTCTTTTTCTCTCTCTCTCTCTTCCTCTCTCGCTCTCTCTCTAGCTCTCTCTAGCTCTCTCTCCCTCTCCCTCTTAAAATTCATCTCTCCCTCACTCTCTCTAGCTCTCTCACTTCCTAACTCTCTCTCTCACTCTCTCCCTCTCTCTCTCTCCCTAACTCTTTCTCACTATCTCTCTCTCTCTCTCTCTTTCTAGCTCTCTCTCTCCCTAACTCTCTCTCTCTCTGTCTCTCTAGCTCTCTCTCTCTCTCCCTAACTCTCTTTCTCACTCTCTCTCTAGCTTTCTCTGCTTCTCTCTCCCTAGCTCTCTCTCTATCCCTCTCTCTCTCTCTCTTTCTAGCTCCCTCTCTCTCTCTCTCCATTTCCCTCTTAAAATTCATCTCTCTCTCTCTCTTCCATTCCCTTTTAAAATTCATCTCTCGCTCTCTCTCTCTCTCCCTCTCCCTAGATCTCTCTCTTTCTCTCTCTCCCTCTCCGTAGCTCTCTCTAGCTCTCTCTCTAGCTCTCCCTAGTTCTCTCTCTAGCTAGCTCTCTCTATAGCTCTATATCTCTCCCTAGCTCTCTCTCTTGCTAGCTCTCTCTCCCTAGCCCTCTCTCTCTCTCTTATTCTCTCTCTGTCTCTTCTTCTCTTCTCTTCTCCTCTCTCTCTCTCTATATCTCACTCTCTTTTTTTATTTCTCTCTCTAGCAGTTGCTCTCTCTCTCTCTCTTCTCCTCTATCTCTCTCTAGCACTATCTCTAACTTTCCCCTAGCTCTCTCACTCTCTCTTTCTCTCTCTCTCTCTCTCTCTTATCTCTCTCTCCCTCTCACTCTCTCTCTCTCTCCAGCTCTCTCTATCTCTCCCTCCCTCCCTCTCCCTACTCCTTCCTCTCTCTCTAGCTCTCTCAATCTCCTTAGCTCTCCCTCTCTCCTAGCTCTCTCTTTCTCTCTCTCTCTCGCTCTCTCACTCTCTCTCTTCTCTCTCTCTACCAATTCCCCCTCGCACTCCCTCTCTATCTCTCTCTCTCCCCCCTAGCTCTCTCTTATCTATCTCACTCTCTCCAGCTCTCTCTATAGCTCTATCTCTAGCTCTCTCTC
>NW_021552831.1:0-1253 GCF_001605985.2 Dendrobium catenatum
CATTTTAGCACATGTAATGATAAGTAAGAGAAGAATTTAGCTTATCTAATGTGTATATCTAATGGATATGAAAAATGAAAGAATAAATCTATAACAAATTCTCTAATCTTCATTACTGAAATGGTGCTAAAGCATGAAGTGAGTAAAGTTATAGAAGATAACCTCTATATTTCATGCCAAGCTTGTAAATTTTTCATTGCATAAATAGAGCTTTTAAGAATGATGAGAAGAAGAAGAAATCAAATGCTCAGAATTCTATTACTTCCCCAATACACCACTAATTTTCATATACTGTCAAGAACGAACTTGTAAGAAAAGCATGTTTCATTTATAGGATTTGAACAAGAGAAATTATACAAATTAACTAATAATCACTTGAAAGGGACAAGCTCAACATTTCTCATACCTATGAGAATAATTTTAGTAAGTATTTCTGTGAAAGAGAGTGAATATCAGCATTTATAAGATCCACAAGAACAATTCCAGCAAGTATATCCATGAAAGAGAAAAAGTTTCAGTAAATGACCCTATGCAAATGAAGAGATTTCAAGATTTTATAACCCCTCAAGAGTAACTTCAATGTCCCATGATTTATCAAAAGGACTACAATAGAAGATCCTCTAATGCATAGGAAATAAAATCTCAATAATTTGTGTTTCATCAAGGTAGTTTTGAAACTATGTAATTCACTATAAGGAGTTAAGATTCACAAAGCTGTCCAAAAATATGTAACGACTCTTTTCTTTTATTGTGAGAATTTAAAGTAAAGCACAGAGAAAAGAAAAAATGTGATTGTAACTCATCAAGTTTGTGTTTGTATCTAGCATTGAAACACAAATGGATATACATGAGATTTTCAATCTAACTAAAATTTCCCTTGAGAACACATGATATTGGGCATCACAATGAACTTGCCATTTTCCAACAATGAGGATTCATCAAATACACATAATCACCATTTGGCAAAATATTCATAGTGGACGTCAATCTCATTTCACTATCCCCATTCAATACTCATACTCAATGTAACTAAGAGATGGACAACTCAAAGCAATTCCATTCCCTTCCAACAGATCATGACATTTTCCCACAAAAACTATAGAACTTTGCATTGCATTGATGCATACTCAAGATCAAAATAGAAAACAAATGAAATTGAGCAATGTGGTTTCCAACCTTTATACTATATAATTTCAGGCATGTATGGGAAAACCCTAAATAAATCCAGGAATCTTATTTGATGTCAAATATGC
>NW_021552832.1:0-403 GCF_001605985.2 Dendrobium catenatum
CTAGTCGTCAATCAGATACATAGAATATACGTGTTATTTGGCATATAGTAGCATTAATGGGTTTAGGTATTGGTAGAAATTGGATTTGGGATTGAGAATTTGGTGAGTTTGCTATTTAAAATAGAAATTGCACCATCTAGCATTTAAAGCGGATGGTGGGGGAATGGATGATGGACCCAATCAAGATCCCATGGTTCCGTCATCCCGGGCCATCATGGTCTCTGGTCTACTTAGTCAGAGGAGGTAGTCGACCCAAACTGACAGAAGGATCCTTATCGGCAGCCATGGGTTACTTCGTCCAAGGGAACCTTGTAGACCGGGGTTGAATGTTTGTCTAAGGGGACAAATTTAAATCGACTTTAGCTGACAAAGGGCTTTGTGCCCTATCGATCATATCCTATTG
>NW_021552833.1:0-352 GCF_001605985.2 Dendrobium catenatum
AATTAAATTAATTAGCCACACTTGGCCACACTCTTTTAATTTGGGGGCTAAGCAGCTGAAGCACCTGTAGCACGTATATATAATTATTAATTAATTAGCCCCCTTTTTATCTGCCCTGCATGAGTGTGGCCACCTGCAAAAAAAATCATATTAACAATCCAGAACGCTCCTAACCTATGGGTAATCTAATCGTTAATCAAATCACAACACAGAGTGCAATAAAAATAAATAAACAAACACACCAACATTTTACAACCAGCATGCAATAAAACTCGAGAAAAAGCCCGTCACAGTGCAATAAAGAAATAAACACCGGCCTAACCTAAAACTAGAGTTGGTTGTCCTAGCAAAC
>NW_021552834.1:0-814 GCF_001605985.2 Dendrobium catenatum
TGTTTGGAAGAAAGAAAGTAAAACGTGGAGGAAAAGTCGGAATAATAAAAGTGATGCAGATTTTATCAATTGCAGCTGCTTACATAAATTAGAGAAAATACAAAAAACATGCAGGCTTTGTTTGTCTTTTTATACCCTTTAGTTATAAGAGATGAGTCTTATGTCCTCTTCATTACATCACTGTATTTGATTGCACTAAAAAAAATCTGCAAAATTATTGTCTTTTAGGAGAGCATGAGAAACATAATATTGTGATGGATTTCAAACTATTTTGCTTGTATTCTCTTTATAAATAACATATATTGGGAAGAAGGGGAAAATAGCGATTGTTTATATATTATTTATTAATGTAGTTTAAATTTTGTCTGTTAAAAATATTAAGATTTTATTAGAGATATGACACTACAGGAAATTTCCGGTGATTCTCATGCAGTATACGCGATGGTCATTTTCGATAGTTAGACTGCCGGTAATTTCTGGCGGCTAAACCGCCAGAAATCTCCAGTGGATATTCTGGGTCAGCACCTGCTATGACCGCCGGCCAAACCACAATGTAAAACCATCGAAAAGTCAACATGCTACTAATTTACTTCTAAAAAATGGAAATATACTCATCCACAAATTTTTTTTCTATTTCATTCATCTTAGAAATGTATATACAACAAAAATCTTTACAGTACAATACATGACTATGATAAAATTATAGCAAAGCAAAACATAACCATAAATGTACAAAATCAAAAAAAATAGAAAAACCTAAACAACTCAGAAGATTAAAACCTACAACTTTTGATACTCAACTAGTTCCTTACCT
>NW_021552835.1:0-227 GCF_001605985.2 Dendrobium catenatum
TGTATGATTACATTTACATGATATCATATAAACTGACTAATAAATAGAATTGAAGTAGAACTAATAAAATTTGTATTAATATTTATACAGCAAAATATAAAATATGATAAATACATTAATAGGCATAATGATACAATATTCTGATAAGTACACTAAGATAACATACTGACGTGACATAATAATTGATAGTCCTTTTTATTAATTTTTATTATAATTTGATAGAGCAG
>NW_021552836.1:0-206 GCF_001605985.2 Dendrobium catenatum
AGACAACATGAAATATAGTTCAACTCAATATTCTATCATTCCCAAATCCCAGTATTCTTTTCATTAACATATAATTCCAATTTCCAAAAATAAATAGCAATGATATATCACATAAGAACTCATAAGTCATAAGCACTGTCATCACTAATGTGTTCTTCATTTGAATCATCAACAACAACATCAAGCCTTTATCCCACTACGTGGGG
>NW_021552837.1:0-785 GCF_001605985.2 Dendrobium catenatum
TCTTGTTGCTCAGATGATGAGTGAGACTCACAGTAGAGCCTCTACTGTTCGATCTGAAGATATTGATAGACATCTGCAGATGTTTCTGAGATTGAAACCTCCGAGGTTTGAGGGTGCTGTTGAGCCCAGAGCTGCTGAGGAGTGCCCGAGGAGGTTAGAGAAGACTTTTGACGGCATGCAGTGTCCGTCAGACAGGAAGGTCCCTTTGGCTATTTTTCTGTTGGATGGGGATGCTGAGCACTGGTGGGTAGGCCAGCATGAGGCCAAGTTTCAGGGCATATTAAACTCTTTGATTACTTGGGAAGAGTTTACTGAGGCACTTCGAGATTGGTTTGTTCCCCCATCTATCGTGCTGCAGATGCAGGAGAGTTTTCTGAGGCTGGTTCAGGGGAGCAAGACGGTGATGCAGTACGAGGCAGAGTTCACTGCCTTAGCCCGATATGCTCCGCAGCTGGTGAGTACTTATGCTGCGAAGTGCTACCAATTTCTGAGGGGACTACGATATAGTCTGAGGAAGCCCCTAGTACCATTTCACATTTATGATTTCTCTGAGTTTGTGGAGAGAGCTCGTCTGATAGAGAATGATCTGATGGCTACTCAACAACAGCGGACTGCGAGTAGGAAGAGGTTTGGGGGTGATGCGAGCAGAAGTTCCTCTAGTAAGAGGAGATTTGTTTCTGGTTCTGGAGACTCCAGGAGGAGTGTACAGTCAGGTTTTTCTGGTAATGCTACACCTAGTACAACTAGTTCTGGATCTGTTAGTGGGGCACCTATGTGCCAGAGTT
>NW_021552838.1:0-254 GCF_001605985.2 Dendrobium catenatum
TTTGAAAAAGCAGTTTTTGATTTCCCCCCGCCCGGGGGTTCTTAATAAGCGACCCCGCTTCGCTGTACGTGCCGCACCAGGGTCCCATCCCACCACGCGCAATAAAGGCATGCATGGGGCGGTTCTCCGGTTTGCCACGAACATTGAAGTAAGGTTTTAAGTTTTAAAAAAGTTCATACCTCTGCGGGGTTGTCGTGGTTGACATGTGGATCGAGGAGTCACTCGCCTACCTCGTCATAGGTGTCGCACCGGGT
>NW_021552839.1:0-204 GCF_001605985.2 Dendrobium catenatum
CTATGTGTATGTGTTGTGTGTGTGAGTTTGCCTTAATTGACCTAAATGTCCCAAAAAAAAAAAGCTATCTGATTATTAATGCTAAATATTATAAATTTTTAAATTACATATTAATAAACTTCAGTGCTGAAATCAGATCATAAACTTAATTCAAATCTTAAATTCTAAAAACAATAGCAAAACAATTATAAAGATCTAGCCAGA
>NW_021552840.1:0-267 GCF_001605985.2 Dendrobium catenatum
AAAGCTGCTTCACACTGATTACTCCACTCAAATTTTACTGCTTTCTAGGTTAATCTGGATAATGGCATTGCTATCTGAGAGAACCCCTCTACAAATCTCCTGTAATAACCAGCAGTCCAAGAAAACTTCTCACCTCTGAAATTGTCATTGGCCTTGGTCAATCTGCTATGGCTTGAATTTTATTCTGATCAACTGAAATTCCTCCACTAATCACATGCCCCAGAAAGTTCACACTGCTCAGCCAAAATTCACACTTTGAAAATTTGG
>NW_021552841.1:0-404 GCF_001605985.2 Dendrobium catenatum
ATCTACCCAGCCCGAGCCTCCTCCTAACTTCTTCGCACTTCTCTCTCGCTGTTGTAGATGTCTTGCACTCTTCTTGCGATTATGCATCCGAGTGCCTCACAGGAATCAGATGCTAATAAGCTCCCACCGGCCGAAGATCTCGCCCCCAAGCTGAACCCCTGTCCTCTGCGGTCTCCTTGAGTCGCACACCCCAATATTCTTCTCCAGCCATCAGACTCGACCACCTCCTCTTCCCTAGTCACCAGTTCTCCTCTTTGTTGTAGGTAAATTCTCTAAAAAAAGTGCTCGATAATCTCTTATTATTAATGCTTTTATTCTCATCCAAACACACTTAGAAAGATTGGTGTATTCTTCTTATTGGTAAGGTTAGAGAGGGGCTTGAAGCTAAAAATGAATTATGGAGG
>NW_021552842.1:0-217 GCF_001605985.2 Dendrobium catenatum
CTTGGTCTTCAGCTGCCATAAAGTCTGCTCTTATTACAACTGGTAAGCAATCATTGGTACATGCCTAAGACATGCAAACTCAACTTATAGTTTTTATTTATTCAATCTTAATAAATTAACTTAAATTTTAATTTCAATTCTTGTAGTCTATGTGATGAGCTCAACTAAGAATGCAGAGGTAGAATTTGCTTATGGAGCTGGTCACATAAACCCACTC
>NW_021552843.1:0-218 GCF_001605985.2 Dendrobium catenatum
ATCTCTACCTTTACATATAAGTTCGCCACATCACCCTCTCCAAAACACACAAATTCCACTTCACCACCTTCCAAAAATACACAAGTTCCACTACATCTCCACCTTTACACATTTTGTTTTCTATACATATACACTTAACTTCTTAACAAATAAAAAAAAAATTATCAAACAATTTATCTTTAAAAAAAAGCACAATTCTCTTTTTAAAGCATTTCACC
>NW_021552844.1:0-305 GCF_001605985.2 Dendrobium catenatum
ACCCGTAGAAGCTGAGCCTGCACCAGAAGAACTGGAAGATGGTGGACAAGCTGCTACGATGGATGAGCTCAAAGAAGTCAACTTGGGAACTGAGGAAGACCCTCGTCCAACCTTCATTAGTTCTCTTCTACCAGAAGATCAAATAGAAGAAATAAAAGAGCTCCTATGTGAATTCAGGGACTGCTTTGCCTGGACATATGCTTAGATGCCTGGCTTATCCCCTGAAGTGGCAGTTCACAGATTAACAATCAAGCCTGATGCAGCACCTGTCAAATAAGCTCCAAGGAGAATGAGATTGGAGATTG
>NW_021552845.1:0-277 GCF_001605985.2 Dendrobium catenatum
CCTCTCTTCCCTCTCCCACCCTCCCTCCCTCTCATCCAAGATGCTCAAGATGCTTCTCTTCTTCCTCCAAAAAAAAAATCCCTAACTGTTATTGCTCCGATATGAGATTTGATAATGAGCTTATGTTACATATATCTTGCAGCAACAAGTTATCCATGTATGCCCTTATCCATACTGGCTTGTTGTTGTTTAAAAGCCTTTATTGGTCAAAAAGGGTAGTACACAGTCACTCACAAGTTAGGCACCCATAGAAGGATTATATGATGGAGAAATGGGA
>NW_021552846.1:0-366 GCF_001605985.2 Dendrobium catenatum
TAGTGAAAATTAAACTCCCACTCTCCGAGCCATTAGCTTCTTCCATTTCTCTTATATTGGATTTCTTTCTTTTTCACATAAATCTAGATATATAAAGAAATAGAACGAGCACAAACAACTCGTCATCACTCCTCAGTACTTCTTATAAAATATTATTTAATCATGACTTTATTAATTAATTGAGCAAAAAATAATTTATCTCTAAAAACAATCACCAATTTCAAATTTCAGACTTTTATAATGGCTTGTTTGTATCATTTCTCTTATGTTGGATCACAAATTGTTGCTGTTTTTTATATCAAATTTTGCTATGGTTTTAAGCACATATATTTACTTCAAATTTAACAATTAATTCTGCTTCTAGAT
>NW_021552847.1:0-847 GCF_001605985.2 Dendrobium catenatum
TTGATCGCCCAAAGTCACAATCCCCCAACTAGATCTAATATTACTAAAATTATACTCCATATATTCAGTTTTAGATCTACTCAAACGAAAGCCTTTAGACTCTAAGGTTGACCTCCATAATTCAAGTTTACATTCAACTCCTCTTTAGTCTTATCAACAAGAAGAAAATCGTCGGCAAAAAACATACACCAGGGAATATCCTCTTGCAAATCTCTAGTAAGAACATCCATGACTAAAGCAAAAAAGGTATGGGCTTAAGGCTGATCCTTGATGTAATCCAACTGAAATTGGAAAATAATTGGTCAAACCACCTTGTGTTTGAACACAACACCTCAAGCATACATATCTCTAATGACTTGAATATAAGTATTATTAATCCATTTCTTTTTTCGAACTCTCCATAGGATTTCTCGTGGAACTTTATCATATGCTTTCTTCTAAATCAATAAATATCATATGAAGATCTTCCTTTTTCTCTCTATACTTCTCCATCAAATCTCTCAATAAATGTATGCCTTTCATAGTAGACTTACCTGGCATGAATTTAAATTGATTTTGAGAAACATTCATATCACGTCGTAACCTATGCTCCATAACTGTCTCCCATAATTTTAAAGAATGATACATCAACTTAATTCCTCTATAATTTGCACAATCTTGTGTATCACCTTTATTCTTAAACATAAGAATCAACACACTCATTCTCCACACATCTAACATCTTTTTAGTCTTCAAAATAATATTAAAAAGTTTAGTAAGCCAAGAAATTATTTCAACTCCTAAGCATTTCCACACCTCTATTGGAATATCATCATATCCAACAATTTTCCCACACTTCATTTTCTTT
>NW_021552848.1:0-258 GCF_001605985.2 Dendrobium catenatum
GGAACCCGGTGCGATGCGTACGACGAAGTGGAGATACCCATAAGTACCCGCTTGCGGGGAAACAACTACTTTTTCTCTTGCAACATATACCGAGAAGACCCATACACGCTTTTCTTAGCGTGGTGGGGACAAAGACTTTACACGGCCGCGGTGTCCTCGAAAGAGGGCACCTACCATACACGCTTTTCTTAGCGTGGTGGGAAAGGCCCAGTTTTCCGTCATTTTCCCCTAAACGGGGGAGACGCCGGGAGGCTGCCG
>NW_021552849.1:0-827 GCF_001605985.2 Dendrobium catenatum
GATGATTACTCAAGAGGTTCGATTGATCAAGGAAATGAAAAATTTGCAATTGGAGATTAGAGACTTCAAAAATGTAGAATATTTGTATCAGATGACCGTAAAGCCCACTTTAACAGATTGTATCAAAGAAGCTCAAGTGCTTAGTAGTGAATCTTCAAAATTAATAGAGCAGGTCCAATCAGGGAAAAGACCTGATCTTTCTATTAATGTTGATGGAATCATTAGGCATAAATCCCAATTGTGGGTAATCAATGATCAGGAGTTGAGAAGAGAAATTTTGCAAGAAGCTCATCATCCTGCCTATACAATTCACCCAGGCAGTACTAAGATGTATAAAGACTTGAAAGTAATATTCTGGTGGCCATGTATGAAGAAAGATGTTGCTATATATGTAGCTAAATGTGAAGCGTGTCAATTGGTGAAAGCTGAACATCAATGACCTAGTGGATTACTGCAATCACTACCTATCCCTGAGTGGAAGTGGGAAGAAATTGCAATGGATTTTGTGATGGGATTTCCCAGATCTAGACAGGGACATGACAGTATTTGGGTAATTGTAGATCGACTAACAAAATCAGCTCACTTTTTACCTATCAAGCAAACTAATTCGGTAGACAAATTGGCACGTCTATATGTAAAAGAAATTGCCAGATTACATGGTATTCCAAAAGTCATTATTTCAGATAGAGATGGTCGATTTACTTCGAGACTGTGGAAGAGCATTCATGAAAGCTTAGGTAAAAATTTGCATTTCAGTACAGCTTTTCATCCTCAAACTGATGGTCAATCCGAAAGAACCATTCAAGTATTGGAGGATTTATTGAGAT
>NW_021552850.1:0-402 GCF_001605985.2 Dendrobium catenatum
CCCCGATGATGTGAAGCTTGATTTATATCGTAGGGGAATTTTTTGAGATAACTAGATTTGGACATCACATGGTAAGTATGAGCCACACAGAGATACTCATGCCGGTCCATCCACAGCTTATGGAACATTTGATGAAGATCAAATGAGTAGACCATATGAAGAACTTATTTTTGATGTAGCATGTCCTAATGTAAGGGCTAGTGTGGAAGAGCCACCAAATAGAAAAACTAAAAAATTCTTTGAGCTATTACATGCAACTCAAAAATCAACTTGGGATGGTTGCAATACTCATTCAAAATTATCGATTGCAGTGAGGATGCTCAGTATTAAAAATGAGTATAATATTCCTCATGATTGTTTCAATAACATCATTGGTCTTCTCAAAGAAACTAATCCAACGAA
>NW_021552851.1:0-303 GCF_001605985.2 Dendrobium catenatum
AGATTCAGTAACTGATTCCATAAAGTAATTCTATCTGAAACCGTGTTGGCAGCATATATGGCAGAAAGAAGGATAGGTGGGAGAGAGCCACAAGAGAGAGTGCCGTGGATGATTTGTGGAGCAATAAGGGAAGGGGTAAAAGAGATGTTGGAGGGATTCCACTTCACCCAAATTCTTCCAGGGGAAGAGCAGAAAAAGTTGTTGCAACTAGCTTCATTAGGAAAAACCGAGTGGGTGTTAATAAATCAGGGGTCAGCCAGGCTAACAGAGGTGGTTTTAGCCTCCAAAATACAAAGCAATTCA
>NW_021552852.1:0-284 GCF_001605985.2 Dendrobium catenatum
GTTGGGACGTCGGGAACAAAAGTCAAAACTTATGAAAGTCAAAATCCGGATAAGGGTAAAGGACTAATGGGTTCTAAATCTACTGAACATCCTAAACTAATTGGACCTTGTTTCAAATGTGGTCTTTATGGTCATTTGTCGGCTACTTGCAGAAAAGTCAAACAAAATTTGAAATTAATTATCAGATTTAATAAAATTGGAGGGAAGGATTTGAATTTGAATTCAAATTCAAATCAAAGGATTAATAGGAGGTGAGGAATTATGGGAGGTAATTAGAGAGTCTT
>NW_021552853.1:0-1619 GCF_001605985.2 Dendrobium catenatum
CAGAACAGATTTCAGAAAACATTCAAATCACATTTCATTACAGACTTCCCTGACCCAGACAGAATCTCTAAGGATTCTGGCCCCTTATGCCTCCCTTCGCTGACACAGACAGAATCTCAAAGGATTTTGGCCTCTTATGCCTCCCTTTGTGCTTACAGCACCAGAGCATATCAGATATACAGAATTTCAGATCAGACTTTATTTTTTCAGATTTCCGGACCCTGACAGAATCTCAAAGGATTCTGGCCCCTTATGCCTCCCTTCCCTGAATCAGACATAATCTCAAATGATTCTGGCCCCTTATAACTCCCTTCTAATATTAATCACAGCACATCAACATCAAATCACATCAGATACAGAGAAATCAAATTCGTATCAGAATATCGTCGGAGAGTATAACGGCAGACAACAAAAATTCAACAGAACAAAATTCACAGTTTCAGAAAATTATGAAATTACCAGAGATCGTAAAAAACATCATTTCAAGACTTTCATTGTACTGAAGCAATATTTTTCAACATACAGATAATTTTCTATTCGATAAAAACTCCGCAGAATTCAAACTACCCGGTGAAATCTTCCAAAAAATACTCAAAACGTGCAAAAACATCATTTCAACAACATACCAAAAGTTACGCGGTAAAAGTTTCGTCGATACAAAGATAAATCACTTTTCGGCAAATAGAAATGAAAATCGAACAAGAAATCCGTCAAAAACCACATTTCTGAAAATTGAGAAAGGAATAATGTGTCTTACCTCGAGTCGATCAACTTTCCCAACTACGGCGACGGACGAAAACGGACCAAAGTCGCCCAAAATTCACTTTTTCTCCCTCTTCCTTTTTTTTTCTCTCTCCTCTTCTCTTTCTTAAAAAATATCTCAAATCGGATATTTATCAAACAGGATCGTCCAGGACAATGCCCCGATCGTCCCGGGACGATCTCCTCTGGACTCCAATCGTCCAGACGAAAATTAATTATTTTTTACTAAACGATGCTCTCTGGACAAATTTCGTACGGACGAACATACCTTCGTCCTGGGACGAATTTCTCTGTCACAAAATTTTTAACTGATCGTCCCGGACGAACTCCTCTTCGTCCGGACGAACCTGGAAGGAAAAGAAAAGAAAGACTGGCTTTCACAATTCCGACCTCTGTTGCCCGTTGACTATGGTCCCTCTGAGCACCGTTGCTCGACTATAGTCCTTTTGACCTTTGTTTCCCGGAGACTATAGTTTCTCAATCCACTGTTGCCGACTACGGTCCTTCCGACCTTTGTCGCCTGACTACAATCCCTCTGACCTCTATCACACGATTTTGGTCGTTTCGACTACTGTCGCTTGACTACGATCCCTTCAAACTTATTCGTCTGACCTCCGTCACCCGCAAAATGCTGTCCCTTCAACCTCCATCGCCCACCAACTATGATCCCTCCGCCCTCCATTTTCCGACTATAGTCTCTCCGACCAAAACCTTTGTATTTTATCGACGAGAGCAGAAGATCGGAATAAGAGCGGGATTCGAGCATATATCTGGCAGAGCGGCAAGACAATTCTGCGTCGAACACATAGGAAATGAGTATTATAGCAGGCGGCGGGATGGGGCACTGTAGTAGATGG
>NW_021552854.1:0-209 GCF_001605985.2 Dendrobium catenatum
ACCAAAATTTGCTACACCAATCGAAGCAAAATCAAATTAATTTTAACTCAAGTCGAATTCGATTTCAATGGCCCTGTTTAGTCTGGTTTTACTCGTCACGAGCTAATGTCATTAGTTAATTAAATAAATGAATGCAAATTAGTTTATTTTAAAATATTTGCAACTTTGTTTAGTTTAAATATATTAATTTTTATTAAAATAAATCACCT
>NW_021552855.1:0-262 GCF_001605985.2 Dendrobium catenatum
TCTATTTTTGTAGAACTTTTTTTTTAAACCTTACAAAATTTTGAGGTTATTTCATCTGTCAATTATAAAGCCCAAAATTGTTTTACATAATTGACATAAGATTAACTTTATTTCTTAAATAATTAAAATTAATTCAAAAAAATATAAAGTAAATTGAATATTTCTCAAATTGAAATGGACTATTAAATAAAAATAAAAACCCATTCAAAATCTAGAAAAATAAAATTTAATTTAAAATTAAAGAAAACTTAATTAATAAATA
>NW_021552856.1:0-242 GCF_001605985.2 Dendrobium catenatum
CTGGTGCTTCTTCAGGTGATATTTTACCTACTTTACAACAATCGGTTTTTAATGGGGTCCGGCTGTTCTTCTGTCTGATGAGGAAGTTCTTAAACTTGCCTCCCCGTTTTAGTTTACGCTTGTGGGTAAATTTGGTTTGCGCCGTCCAAATCTGGATGCTATTCGAAATTTTTTTTCATCTCTTAAACTCTCTGGTTTTTACTCTGTTGGTCTCTTGGATTTGAGACATGTGGCTATTCAAT
>NW_021552857.1:0-247 GCF_001605985.2 Dendrobium catenatum
CTCCTCCCTTTAGGTCGGGGTGAAAATGAATTGTGCCAAATGGTTTTAATACTTTATTTAAAAACTACTAATTTGATCTAGAGCCTCAGCACTCGCAGAGAATCTTTAAAATTCTCCTAAAATAACATCATATGAAACTCGAAGTTGCAGCGATTCTTCCTAGCACTGCAACACACACCCAAAACACTTTTTTTTTTCATTTTTTTGAGAGCTCAATATTACGGCACTATCATATCTAATGCTAGTT
>NW_021552858.1:0-9514 GCF_001605985.2 Dendrobium catenatum
AGCTTGGGCCAGTTCTATAGGGCTTAACATCCCTAACGAACTTTCAAACAATTCTGTTCGTATAGGATGATAGTCAGGACGATCAAACATCATCTCTGTTCATCATATGGTACGATTGACATCGTACAGTACAATGAGACAAAATTAAAGAGATCATCCGGGACGATCTTTGGGACGATTATAATTTGTCTCTATTCATCATAGTATACAAATAGTTCGTACAGTACGATGTTCAAATTATAATTAAGCCCGAATTTCTTGCACTAATCACGGATTAAATTAAGTAAGTAGTTAAATAAAATCGTACAGTATAAAGATGTTCGTACAGTACAAGCGGAAGAAAATAACATACTTAAGTTAAAACGGCTGTTATGGTTTTGGCTATGAACATATCGTACAGTACGAATACATTCGTACGGTACGATCTATTCTCAGAATCGTCATACAAAGCTCTGATCGTACGGTACAAAATAACATCGTACAGTACGATCTACAGAGAAAGAAAAAACTCTAAATTTTCCATTTAAAAACACTCTCCCCCTGTGTGTGATCATGGTTGCTCAGACTTTTATGCATTTTGTGGCTAGACTCAAGAAAATAAAAATAAAATAAAATCAACAAAATGTATTGCAGACTCATGCTCCTAATCAACCCATTCTTGAGTCTTCTTGTCGCCCTGAGTAGCTTTTGATCTTCTTAAAATATTAGTACTCACGGACAATAGCAAATAAAATAATATTCAATGAATATTCAAACGACATTATTTATCATCATCAAAATCTCAAACTCGGGGTCATGGGTCGGACGCCGCTTCGACTGTCCGGATTTGATTAGGGAGATGGGTAGGAGTCTCTGGGGAGCTCAATGGAACAGAGAACCTGTCTTGAGAGTCTGGGAGTTGAGAGAGAATGATAGGGTTGTAATGATGGCTTGAATGAGGGTTTTCACCCTATTCAAACAACCCTAGACCTATTGGACGGCTAGGATCAGTTGGAGACACCCTTAGATGGCTGCCACATGCCCCTGGGGTGGTTGAAAAGCTGGGAGTAAGGACATGGAAAGGATAGTTCTCATGGAAAGGGGTTTTGGTCCCCATTTGGGCATGGAAGCAATGGGAGCCGTTTGATTTTAATCTAAAGGCTGGAAGTGCCTCCAGGAAGGTTTTAGAGAAGAGTTTAAATAGCTGGAATGATTTGAGCTTGAGTGGATTAGCTTAAGGGATTAACTTGATCATATTTAACCCATTTGAATACTTGTTGACTGGTCAATATCCAAGTGGACTGCTAATATGGCATGCCAATAGATCAAATGAGCTGGTGGGAGGCCTTGGAGGGGGGTTGAGCTAACTTGAGTCAAGCCATTTGGGCAATTGAAGGTTTGTTGACCAAGCATTGACTGGTCAACTAACCACTTTGACTGCTGAGGTGGCAGCCAAGTGGCCTCAAGGATTAGTTAGACTAAATTAAAACCAAGGCCAAGTGAAGGGATTGAAACTTGGGTTTGATATGGGGGTTTGGAATAGATTTAACCCAACCTTAGAGTTGACTTGGTCAACTCTAATTGGATTTGATTGGCCAAGATCCAAAGCATGGTTAGGCCAAAATTAGAAGTTGATTTGAAGTTTGAAATGGATTCAATGGATTAAATGGGTTGAAATAACTCATTAAAGCCTTTAAGGAAAATTTGAGTCAACCTAGGTTGACTGGGTCAACCAGGTTGACTCAAGGGATGAGTTTAGGTTGGGCAGGTTTGAAACAATATTTAGAGACCATTGGAGGTGATCCTCAGGTCTGGGGAGGTCAATTCAGTTAAAATGCACGTTTTGACCCTTAAGGACCTGTTTGGTCAACCTAGGTTGACTTGGTCAAACAGGTTGACCCAAGGTCTGGGTTTGGGTCGAACAGGTTTGATTTGACATTTGAAACTTGCTAGAAGTGGTTCCAAGCAATTTGAAGTTCGTTTGGTTTGAAATCGATATTTGAATCCCATAGGGGTATTTTGGTCATTTTGACCCCTAGTCAACTAGGGGTCAAAATGGGTCCACCAAAATGCAGTTTAATGTTCAATGGGTCAGGATTAAGTGTTTGAAAGTAATTAGAGACTTTGGAGAAGGCTCTAAGGTTAGGATCCACTATGTGGCAGGTATAGTGGCATAGGCCATAAATATTTAAAGGTTTTACAGCCTTTGAATTTCAATTTAGCTTCTAGGGTTAGAGACCTCAGAATGGTCTCAAATTTGGAGGGTTTCCTCTAGAGACATGTTCCATTAGTATGCAACTGATAGAATCTAAATCAGAGGCCATTTGATTGGGTTTTGAAGTGTTTGAAAATTCACTGTAAAAGGCCTTTAGGGCAGGGCCTTAAGACTTAGGATTTGAGTCTATATTTCTGGATTTAAATTAGATTCTGGATTTAATTGATTAAATTTGAGTTATCCAAATCACTTATGATCATTTGGAGGATCATAAATGATAGTATAGAGTTGAAGCTTGATCAAAGGCAGGATCAAAGTTTGAACTGAAGTTTAAATATTTGAACTAGACTAAAGTCTTGATTTTGATTGAGGCTTGACTTGAATTGAGATCTGGGTTGACTTGAGGTCAGGTTTGATTTTAAGTCTAGATTGATTTAAGATCTAAATTGATCATAAGTCTGGATTGATTTGTGGTCTAGGTAGCTCATAAGGCTTGAGAAGATCACAGGGTCTAGATTTAGAAAGGTCTTAAGGTCTAGAGTAGATCCAAAGATTTGAAGTCTAGAAGAGTGTTAAGATCTATATTTGTCTGGAGAAATCCTAGGATCCAGAATAGAACTAGGATCTAAAATATAGAAGAGATTTAGGATCTAGATGGATCCTAAGGCCTGGAGTTTGAAAGAATTTTAGAACCTAGAAGAGATCTTAAAGTTTAGATTCTAGAATGATCCTAGGATCTAGAATAACTCCTAAGGTCTGTATTCTAGGAGAATCCTAGGTTCTAGATTGATTTGGAAGAATCCTAGGCTCAAGGTAGGTCCTAGGGTTTGGAATCTAGATTAATGTAGGGTCAGGATTGATCTGGAGTCTGGGTGGATCCCTAGTGACCTCATACAAAAATGAGGTCAATAAATGGACCCCCAATATGTGTAATAGAACGAAGTTCTATTACACATATTGGCGTTGACCGAAGTAAAAGGTCAAGTCTAGAGTTTTGATCCTAAGGGTAGGAAAAAGTCTATCCCTGGGGGATCGAGGTTTGAATTGATACCAGGGTAGTTCCACAGAGGACGTACTCTACCAATAGCAGGTCTGGTCTTAAGGTAAGGGAGTACCTAAACCCTAAAGAAGAGAAGGCTGGAATGATCATATAGGAAGGAAGAACTCCTAACTATAGAGGATCAAATTTGAAATTGATACTAGGGTAGTGCCACGAGGGGCGTACTCTACCACTAGTAGATCTAATGCTAAGGGGAGGAAGAAACCTAACCTTAAGGAGAAGAAGATTGAATTCAGGGAATTTGAAGGTGAAATTGAAAATATGGAGTCTAATCCTAGGGGAAAGAGAATATCTAACCCTAAGGAGAAGAAGACTGAATTCAGGGAATTCGAAGGTGAAATTAAAAATATGGAGTCTAATCCTAAGGGAAAGAGAATATCTAACCCTAAGGAGAAGGAAGCTGGAGGACCCTGTGAGAAGGAAGCATTGCTTCCCATGGGAGATCAAATCTAGATTTTGAAAACTAAGATGGTGCCACAAAGGGTGTGATCCATCACTAGAAAATCTAATCCTAAAGAGATAAAGCATGATGACTCACATCTAACCTTAAGGAGGAGAAAACTGTATGATCTTGTGGGAAGGAAGCATTGCTTCCCATGAAAGATCAGATCTGGAGTTTGAAACTAGGATGGTGCCGTAAAGGGCGTACTCCATCACTAAAGGATGGTCTTGTGGAGAGGAAACTTGCTCTACACAAAGAACAGCGTCTAGATGATCATATGTGGGGGAAACTTGCTCCACATAGAGGATCGGGTCTGGATGATCATATGTAGAAGAAACTTTCTCTACACAAAGGATTGGGTCTGTAATGATCGTATATGGAGGAAACATGCTCCATATAGAGGATCAGGTCTGGATGATCATGTATAGAGGAAACTTCCTCTACACAGAGGATCAGGTCTGGAATGATCGTATATGGAGAAAACTTGCTCCATATAGAGGATCAGGTCTGGATGATCATGTATAGAGGAAACTTGCTCTATACAGGGATCGGGTCTGGAATGATCGTATGTGGAGGAAACTTGCTCCATATAGAGGATCAAATCTGGACGATCGTATGTAGAGGAAACTTTCTCTACAAAGAGGGTCAAATTTTAACGATCATATATAGAGGAAACTTACTCTATATAGAGGACTGGGTCTGGAATGATCATTGGTAGAGGAAACTTGCTCTACGGATGATCGGGTCTGGATTGATCATGTGTAAAGAAAACTTGCTTTACACAGAGGATCAGGTCTGGAATGATCGTATGTGGAGGAAACTTGCTCTACACAGAGGATCGGGTTTTAATTTTGAAATTTGAGATTTGAATGATTTTTTGAATTCAAATTGATTTGATTTTAAATGTGTTTGAATTTGAAACTCGATTTTGAATTCGAATTTGAAAATGTTTGAGTTTGAAATTTGATTTGATAAATTTGGATTTGAATGTTTTTATTTTGAGTTTTGATTTGATGTTTAATTTTGAAATTTGAATTTGATTTTGAATTCAAAGGATATTTGAATTTGCAGAGTGGTTTGAATTTGATTTTGAATTTTGAATTTGGAGAACTTGATTGAATTTTGATTTATTTGAACTTTAAGAGTTCAAATTTGATTCGGTTTGAAATTTGATTTTGAAAATTTTTGTACTTGAGTTTTGATTTGATTTTTGAATTTTAAAATTTGAATTTGATTTTTAAATGTGAGTTTTGAAATTTTCTAATGTTTGAATTTGAATTGAGAAATTTCTTTAATATAGGAAATTCGAAGGCTTTTTTATCGACTTTGAATTTGACACTCATCTGGCATGGTACTTCCTGAATAGTCTCCCCAACATTTAAAAATATCGGGTGGCATCCTTCAAGGTTGATCAATTAATGTTTAAATTTTTCTTAAAGATCGTCTCTACGATAAGAGGACAGTCTTGTGTTGGTTCAAACTCCACCGATCTCTCGGTAGGCTAAGATATGCATCCAAAAAACCTAGACCAAGTCTCCTTCTTGGAAGGTTCTAAGTTGTTCTATCTTATCACGAGCTTAAACCAATCAGGCTTCGGATGATTCTGAGTTTTATTAAGCCTTAAAGACAAAGCTTTATAAGGCCTCGAGCTCTTCAAATTGGAGTCGAGCACTCTGCTCAGTCGTGGTTTGATTTTGACCGGTAATTCCCAACATTACAAAATACTCCTCTAATGGGGTTGATCTTGGACCCAGTCTAGAATGTAATTTTGTTGAAAAGGCCTAAAGGAAGAGATGCCTCTATGCAAGGGCTTACACATTTCTCAAGGACAAGATTTGAATTTATTTTCAGGAGTAGAATATTCATTCTTTTTATTAAAAATTTCCCCTAACTATTTAGACCCTGTCAGAATGACAAACGGGAACAAATTTATAAATTAGAGTGAGAAGTAGAGTCGACTCCAACTAATCTGGAAGGATTTCAGTTTTGTTGACCCAGACCAAGTCTCATAGAAACTAAATTGGGTCTCCCTTAAATAAATTTTGAATTAAAATCAACTTCAAAGAGTTTAAGTTGAATAAAAAATTTTGATATTTTCAATTCTCTTGCATGATTTTCTTCTATCTGATAGATAATTCATGCATGATGAAGAATCTAGATTCAAGATTTTTAAAGTCAAGTATTTAAAGATGATCGAGTATTTTGAGATTTAAGGATTTAAAGGAAGGAAGCCATCTTACTCTTCTTCTCTTTTTATGGTGACGCAGTTTACGTATCTTTTGATTGTTGATGCACTTCGTGCATTTCTTAATTTTTGGCGCATTCACGCATCTTTTGATTTCAATTAAATTTGAGAAGAGGCTCCACTTTCTTCAGAAAACCTTAAAATGATTGATCTCTTTTGGAATGCTGGGATTATATCTCAAGTATTAGAGAAGAGGATTTGTTCTCTTATACAAGGAAGAATAATCCTCTAAGCATACCCAATATTTTTGGAAAGGGTATTAGCTTGACTTTTGAAAATCATTGAACAAATTTTAGACATGCAAGAGATGCCTATTGAGATAGAGAACTTCAAGAAGATTGAGAAAATTTCACTTCTAAAGTTAACTTAAGCTTGAGATAGATTTTAATTTAAAAGTTAATTCAACCCACGAGAGCGGTGGGAGGGAGGGACATCTAAACATTTGATGGAGTCAACTACAACTCTCTCCTGCTTAAGACTTAAGGTAGATGTCAATTTCGATTAAAAAGAGGAATCAACTATCTTGAAAATCTGGACCTGGTACATTTGAGAAATTGATAAGTTTTTCTTAAAAAGGATACAAGTATAGGTGGCAAGACCCTTGTCAACTTGGAATTGAATTCCTGTAATCTCTATGAATGGAGAGACTGTTATAGGGTCTGCACTATCCCTAGAAGGCACGACATTACTGTAGTCAAAAGATTTATCGCGATAGGACCCCGTCAAAATTTAAATTTTGACGGTATCACTATCTGATACAATCTTAGATTATTTCCCCTCTCAAATTCCTACTAGACTAGTAGTTAAGAGAGTGGCACCCCAAGTGGTTTCTACTTCCCTGCAGATGATGTAGTGGGACACGTATAGTAACGTGCCTTAACATCTTCTAGTAGAATGGACGGATCATAACCCTCAGCTGGGGGCCTATGGCCTATTGCTGGTAATCGCTTAATTCTCTCTTGCTTGAGTCTTTCTGTGTAGTAATCAAGCAGGTGTATTGAAGATAGTGCTTTCGTCTCTACAATATCCCTCCTTTGTGCAAGGAGAGGGTACATAGAAGGAGCAACAAACTCTCGATTGGCCTCAAAGTCGGTCCTCTCTAAGGCTTCCGATTTAACGGTCTTTATAGCCTTAAGATTCCTTTTTCTGGCTCTTCGAAGGTAATTCCTCATTTTGTTCCTACCGACGATGGGGTGCTAGAATTTGACCCGATCTCATATTTAGATGATAGCTCTTCTATCATTATTGACTTCTGGTTTTGATCCTCCTGAGTAGAGGGTACAATGGATACAGGGGTGACAGCAACCTCCATCTTGGAGATGAGGGAGTCAACTACTGATCCTAAAGTAATCTCAACTAAAGGATAATCTCCTAGTATCGTGGCAGACAAATCAATCAGTATTTCTCCATTAACTGAAATCTTGAAGTTTTGAAATTGTATCTTATACTGAATTAAATTTCCATTAAGAATTTCTTCTACAGGCACATCTCTATTCAGTGAGAAGACGAGTTTCACAGCCATTTGAGTGTTCGATTTCCTGGAATTAAGAAAGTGATTTTAATTAATGATTTGAAATGACATTTGAGTTTTGAGTTTGATTAATTTTAATCAAAATTTTATAACTCAATCGTGTTCAGTTTACACTAAACATGATGGTTCATAAAATTGACGAGTTGAACTTGACCCTTTCGCTACACCAGTTGACTTGGGGCAAAATGTCAAATTTTGGACTCGAGCTTGAAATCAATATTGGACTTAAGTTTGAGGTGGAAATCAAGTTTAAACTTAAGGTTGAAATTTTATTTGAAATCAAATTTTGATTTGAATTTTAACTTAAGATTGTATTTGAATGGATCTCCTTTAAATTTTGAAACTCAAGACATTGAATTTCACTCAAATGTAGAGGTTTACAAAATTATATAAAAATCCTAAGAAATTAGGCCTAACTCTTTCACCCAACAAAGGGTTTGAGAGTAGAATGTCAAAGCCTAGATTTGACAAGAGAATTTCGGAATTGCATTATATGTGTTCAGCTACAACAGAATGTCATAGAAGACACATGACAACGACGGTTGAAATTGGTTTGAATGATTTTCCTTCATTTTTGAAACTCAAAATGTTGAGTTTTATTTTCAACATAATGGTTAACTAAAATTAAGAGAAAATCGGGAGGCCTGGACTTGACTCTTTCACTGCACTGACTAGCTTAGCATGAAATGTCAAAATCCAGAATCGAATTAAGAGTTGGGTTTTCATTGCATGTGTTCAATTACAACAGAATATTATAAAAGACACATGGCAACGATGATTGGAATTGATCGATTCTAGAGGGAATTTGAAAGTTTGAAAATTCGGCAGGATCTCCCCTTATTTTTGGAACTCAATGTGTTGAATTTTCGTTCAACAAAAGGTTCACAAACTATTTAGAGAAGAATAGTAAGGAAGCTTAACTCTTTCAACCTTTAAGAGTAATTAAAGGGTGAAATGTTAAAGGCAAACCCTTTATCGGAAAGTTTTGAGGGTTCCTTGTATATTCTAACTACGATGATCATCGTAGAAGAACATATAACAACGACGATAGACTCGAAATGATTTTTAAAGATATATTTGAAAATTCAAAAATTCGGCAGCATCTCCCCTTATTTTTGGGACTCAAGGTGTTGAATTTTCATTCAACAAAAGGTCCACAATAATTAAGGGGGGTTCTTAAAAGTTAACTCAACTCTTTCATTCTAGTTAGTGGCCTAGAAATGAAATGTAAGAGATTAGCTTTACCAGAGTAGTTGAATTTTTAGATCGAATCTTAAAAGTAACATCTACATTTGATCGTATATATCGAATTGCAAAGTTTGCAATCTAATATATAGCGATATAACATAGAGATTGCTTAGACTTTGAAAAGACTTGAATTCTACTAAAGAATTGAGAATTTTGATTTTTATATTGAAGAAATCTTCTATAAGTCATATAACTTAGCACACTATCGATTAATCTAAGCATGTAAGTTTCTAACATTTATAGAAAGATTTGAGAAGGGTTAGGCTTGACTCTTTCGCTCTACCAATCAAGTTGGAGGCAAAATGTCCAAGCCCGACCTAAAGGGAGGTTTCCTACACTCACCTATCATTTCACATGTCTTAATTGAGTTGGCCACACTCAACAAGGAAGAAATGGGAGAGGGACCAACAGAGAGAAGGGTAGTTTAGACTACCGATTCAATAAAATTCATACCGCTATTAAAGATGGAGAGAGAGATTTTCCCCAGTGGAGTCGCCATTTTTTTTTTTTTTGATAAAAAAAATATTTTTATAAATATAGAAAATGAACTACAAAGTAGATTCTTCCTTCATCAATTTAACAAATGAAGGAGAAATCTTATCTAAGGTAATATCTTCCCAAATAAAACTACTAAGAAGTCCATAACTAGCACACAAGTCCGCTAGTTTATTTTCTTCTCTACTAATGCATTTAAAAACAACATAATTAAATTTATTGAAAAAGTTTAACTCATCTGAATTCTTGAAGCCAAGATCCTTAGCATTTTGAATCACCTTAATGACGTTGTAGTTGTC
>NW_021552858.1:9650-10117 GCF_001605985.2 Dendrobium catenatum
CTACGAGCGCAAGCCCTCGTAGTTAATTACATCGTAGGAAAATTGGAAATTTTCCTACGAACACTCTCGATTAAAATAGCGATACGAATTTTATTTAAGATTTCAAAGTTAGATAATAAAGAAAGTTAAGGTTTAGAATTTCAAATGTGATTGGTTCAATGTTGAGCACTTATTTTTAGATTCGAGGGAGGAGAAGTAGGGAGTGTTTTGAGATTCTGAATTACTTCAGAAACATCCCGGCCTATCTTAAGTGTTGGTCTCGAATTTGATTGAAAGAGATTTTTAATTTGAGTGATCAATTTTATTAGAAATTTGGGATTCTATTCCCGAAAGGTGAGGTCTTATGGCCTGAGCCAACCTCAGAACCTAAGTCTAAAGTAGTTACTTAAAAGTGCCCCGAACCTAGCTAATGCAGTGTGAATCTGGTCTTACCCCGGCCTGGATTGGGGAGCCAGCTAAACCACCTA
>NW_021552858.1:11863-16651 GCF_001605985.2 Dendrobium catenatum
TAGGTTTGAATTCAAGCGTTTCTCTAACCCTTAAACTTAACATATGCGAATAGCATGCATTAACAATCAATTCGCTAAAATATAAATAATGATTTGAATAAATCAAAATAAAATCAAAATTAACTCAAATAATTTTTTAGAAAGTTCTCTAAAAATTCAAGATAGATTAAAATAATTTTTTTAAAAAAAAATTGAAATATCTAGATTTATTTTAATTACATATTAATTAAAATAATCACATAGTTAATATTTAAAAATATATAATATTTTAAAGTAATTTTACTTTTATATCGAAGGACTTGAAAAACCGAGCAGTTTGATATATTATATGGATTTTTTGGACATATTTTATTTACAATGATTTTTTAAATGTTTTGCAATTAAATATAATTAAAAATAAAGCTTTGATTCTAGATTTACATGCGGCGGCGCATGATTAAGCCAGATGGAATGTGGCGGTCAAGCGGGCCCATCCTACTTATCCAGCGCGGCAAAACTATAAGCCGTCAGATCTTGCAAAGCGTTGATCCGGTGGTCAAGATTAAACCCGCGGTACTGAATCTGATTCAGATTGATCGCAAGGTCATCTGAGATCCCGTGGTCTCAAATGAACGGTTGGGATCGCACTGAATGGGATCCTGTCCGCGGATCAACCCTCACGGCCGAGCAGAATCGCGGTTTGGCTTAATCAAGGCCGTTGATGACTCGATCGACAGCCCAGAAAACATGCAATTCATGCACGTTGCGAACCGAAACTCCAACCAAAAGAATGGCTCATTCTCTTGATTAGATCCACCATTAGACTTGAAATTTTAAACATATAATTGATTTATGAAGAGAATCAATGGTGTATTTGTTTAAAAGTTCAAAAATTGCTTTATAAAAAGCTAATTTAATCTAAGTGTTTTAAACTAGGGTTTATGTTTTTCACCTTGATTTTGGACGGATTTAACCGTTTATGATCTTGTTGCACTTATAGACTGTCCACGCTTCTGTTTGTAGAAGACTCCGCGAGCTGGTATTGTCTGGATCGAGCAGCAAAGTCCCTTGAACGGATTCGGCTAGGTCTCGCCGGAAGATCGTCGGATGCCGCTTTGACCGGCCGGATTTGATCGGGGAGATGGGTAGGAGTCTCTGGGGAGCTCAATGGAACAGAGAACCTGGCTTGAGAGGCTGGGAGTTGAGAGAGAATGATAGGGTTGCAATGATGGCTTGAATGAGGGTTTTCACCCTATTCAAACAACCCTAGACCTATTGGATGGCTAGGATTAATTGGAAACACCCTTAGATGGCTGCCACATGCTCCTGGGGTGGTTGAAAAGCTGGGAGCAAGGACATGGCAAGGGCAGTCCACATGGAAAGGGGTTTTGGTCCCCATTTGGGCATGGAAGCAATGGGAGCCGTTTGATTTCAATCCAAAGGCTGGAAGTGCCTCTAAGAAGGTTCTAGATAAGATTTTAAATAGCTAGAATGATTTGAGCTTGAGTGGATTAGCTTAAGGGATTAACTTGACCATATTTAACCCATTTAAATACTTGTTGACCATGTTGACTGGTCAATATCTAAGTGGACTGCTGATATGGCATGCCAATAGATCAAATGAGCTGGTGGGACGCCTTGGAGGGGGGTTGAGCTAACTTGAGTCAAGCCATTTGGGCAATTGAAGGTTTGTTGACCAAGCATTGACTGGTCAACTAACCACTTTGACTGCTGAGGTGGCAGCCAAGTGGCCTCAAGGATTGGTTAGACTAAATAAAAACCAAGGCCAAGTGAAGGGATTTAAACTTGGGTTTGATATGGGGGTTTGGAATAGATTTAACCCAACCTTAGACTTGACTTGGTCAACTCTAATTGGATTTGATTGGCCAAGATCCAAAGCATGGTAAGGCAACAATTAGAAGTTGATTTGAAGCTTGAAATGGATTAAATGGGTTGAAATAACTCATTAAAGCCTTAAGGAAAATTTGAGTCAACCTAGGTTGACTAGGTCAACCAGGTTGACTCAAGGGATGAGTCTCGGTTGGGCAGGTTCGAAACAATATTTTGAGACCATTGGAGGTGGTTCTCAGGTCTGGGGAGGTCAATTCAGTCAAAATGCTCGTTTTGACCCTTAAGGACCTGTTTGGTCAACCTAGGTTGACTTGGTCAAACAGGTTGACCCAGGGTCTGGGTTTGGGTCGAACAGGTTTGGTTTGACATTTGAAACTTGCTAGAAGTGGTTCCAAGCAATTTGGAGTTCGTTTGGTTTAAAATTGATATTTGAATCCCATAGGGGTATTTTGGTCATTTTGACCCCTGGTCAACTAGGGGTCAAAATGGGTCCACAAAAATGCAGTTTAATGTTCAATGGGTCAGGATTAAGTGTTTGAAAGTGATTAGAGACTTTGGAGAAGGCTTTAAGGTCAGGATCCACTAGGTGGCAGGTTCAGTGGCATAGGCCATAAATATTTGAAGGTTTTGCAATCATTGAATTTCAATTTAGTTTCTAAGGTTAGAGACCTCAGAATGGTCTCAAATATGGAGGGTTTTCTCTAGAGACATGTACCATCAGTATGCAAGTGATAGACTCTAAATTAGAGGCCATTTGACTGGGTTTCGAAGTGTTTGAAAATTGACTGTAAAAGGCCTTTAGGGCAGGGCCTTAAGACTTAGGATTTGAGTCTGGTTTTCTGATTTTAAATTAGATTCTGGATTTGATTGATTAAATTTGATTTATCCAAATCACTTATGATCATTTGGAGGATCATAAATGATAGGATAGAGTTGAAGCTTGATCAAAGGCAGGATCAAAGTTTGAACTGAAGTTTAAATATTTGAACTGGACTAAAGTTTGGATTTTGATTGAGGCTTGACTTGAATTGAGATCTGGGTTGACTTGAGGTCAGGTTTAATTTTAAGTCTAGATTGATTTAAGATCTAAATTGATCATAAATCTGGATTGATTTGTGGTCTAGGTAGCTCCTAAGGCTTGAGAAGATCACAGGGTCTGGATTTAGAAAGGTCTTAGGGTCTAGAGTAGATCCTAAGATCTGAAGTCTAGAAGAGTCTTAAGATCTAGATTTTTTTGGAGAAATCCTAGGATCTAGAATAGAACCTAGGATCCAGAATCTAGAAGAGATTTAGGATCTAGATGGATCCTAACGCTTGGAGTTTGAAAGAATTCTAGAACCTAGAAGAGATCTTAAAGCCTAGATTCTAGAATTATCCTAGGATCTAGAATAAGTCCTAAGGTCTGTATTCTAGGAGAATCCTAGGTTCTAGATTGATCTGGAAGAATCCTAGGGTTAAGATAGGTCCTACGGTCTGGAATCTAGATTGATTTAGGGTCAGGATTGATCTAGAGTCTGGGTGGGTCCCTAATGACCTCATACAAAAATGAGGTCAACACCTAGTTAGTTAGCATCGTTCCAGTCAAGAAGAAAAATGGTCAAATATAAGTTTGTATCGATTTCAAAGATTTAAATAAATCTTGTCCTAAAGATGAGTTCCCGCTTCCCATACTGGAACTCATGGTAGATATCGCTTCTTCACATGTGATATTCTCCTTTATGGATGGCTCATCTGGATACAATCAGATTAAAATGGATCCTGAAGATGAGAATCATACGGCATTTAGGTCACCGATAGGTGCTTATTGCTATAAAGTTATGCCTTTTGGTTTAAAGAATGCTGGAGAAAATTATTAAAGAGCAATGATGATGATTTTTAACGAGCTAATCCATCACCAGGTGGAGTGTTATGTCAATGATATAGTCGTTAAGAGTTTTGAAAGAAATGATCATTTATATGACTTAAGAATTGTCTTTCAAAGGATTCGCCAATATAATCTAAAGATGAATCCTTTAAAGTGAACTTTCGGCATAACTTCAGGAAAATTCTTGTGTTTTGTTGTTCGGCATTGTGGAATCAAAATAGATCTGACCAAAATCAAAGCAATAATAGAGATTCCACCGTCCAAAACCCTTACCTAGTTAGAATCCTTCCAAGGTCAACTAGCGTACCTTAGAATGTGTATATCGAATCTTTCAGGTAGATGTCAACCATTTGCAGTAATGTGTAAGAAAGATGCTCCATTCATATGGGATCAAAACTGTCAGAAAGCGTTCGACAGCATAAAGTAGTATTTCATGAATCCTCTAGTGCTTGCAACTCCTATTCCAGGGAAACCATTGATCTTATATGCAACAGCTTTAAGTGAATCTCTTGGTTCCTTATTAGCTCAATCTAATGAGGAATAGAAAGAGAACTCACTATATTATTTGAGTAGACATTTACTTCCCATCAAAGTAAATTATCCTACGATCGAGAAACTTTTTTTGGCCTTAATCTTTGCTGCCCAAAAGTTAATGCATTACATGCTTTCTCATAAAGTGAACCTCATATCCAGAATAAACCCACTGTAGTATTAGATTACTTGACTGCATTATCAGGATGATTAGCTCGTTGGTCAATGATACTATCGTAGTTTGACATCACATTTACCCCTCTATGAGTAGTAAAAGGACAAGCGGTGGCAGACTTCCTAGCAACTCATCCTGTGAAGGATGATTACCCAAAAAATGATGAAGTACCAGATGAACAAATTATGAAACTCCAATTGAATGAGGAGTTCACCTGGAAATTTTATTTTAACGGTGATGCTTCCAATCAACAAGGAGAATAAGATGATCTTTTACTTGGACAAGGAGGAATTTATATAGTATTCGTTACACCTGATAGGGACATCATGTATTATTCTTATCATCTATCATAACCTTTTACTAGTAACGAGGCTGAGTACGAAGCATT
>NW_021552859.1:0-210 GCF_001605985.2 Dendrobium catenatum
GAGTTTTGAAAGTTCGATGAGGTTGTGAGACCTCAATGAACTAGCTCGATGCACACTAAGAGAGGGGAGGTGGTGGTGGTGGTAAATTGGTTATTTAAAATATTCTAAGAAGGAATATTATTATTTTTGTTATTTTTCAAATCTTAAAATGAACAACATAATCACCCTATGCGGAAGCTAAAAAACTTAACAACAAATATAGCAATGGTG
>NW_021552860.1:0-454 GCF_001605985.2 Dendrobium catenatum
CCTGTGTGTTTGAACACGAGGGCAAAAAGATTAAGCTATTGCCCACTCAACCTAAGTCTACTAAAGAAGAAGTTAAGCCCAACTCCCTGAAACCCAACGCGGGCGTGAACTTGATAACTGCTAAGGACCTAGGTACGGAACTGGAGTCGGGAGCGCCTCTTTACGCGCTAGTAGCCCGGGAAATAAGTGTAGATCAAGAAGAACCAATTCCCGAAGAAGTAAAACCCCTGTTGGAGACTTTTTCTGATGTCTTTCCTGAAGATTTGCCCAACCAACTACCACCTCTAAGGGACATTCAACATGCCATAGACCTAGTGCCCGGAGCGTCCTTACCGAACCTACCCCACTACCGAATGAACCCTACTGAACACGAGGAGCTCAAGAGACAAGTGGATGAATTGTTACAGCGAGGGTTCATTAAGGAGAGCCTTAGTCCGTGTGCGGTGCCTGCCCT
>NW_021552861.1:0-503 GCF_001605985.2 Dendrobium catenatum
GCCGACACTTGAAGAGTGTGAATAGATGACGATTCTCCGCCGACACTTGGAGAATGTAAAAGGATGATGGTTCTCTGTGGACATTAGAAGAGTGCGAAAGTACGTCGATTCTTTGCCAACACTTGGAGTGTGTAAATAGATGATGAATCTCTGTCGACACTTGGAGAGTGTGAAAGAATGATGGTTCTCTACGGCATCGGGGATTTGTGGAAGAGAGGATTTATAAAGGCTTCTTCACCTTGCTGTGGGTCAAAAGAAGAGATACTTTGGTAATAGTGCAATATCTGAAGAGAGAGTTTTCAGGGAGTAGATGTAGATTGTGTTTGACCGAACCACTATAAATATTTGAGTCTTTTAAATTTTCTTATTTATTTATTGTAAGTTATTTTTTGTGGTTGAAAAGTTATTTTGAAACTTTAATTAACTTGTTACGAGAATCAACGGTTTTCAAATTTTAAATCCAAGAGTAAATTTTTTAAATTACCAATTCACCCCCCCCCCCC
>NW_021552862.1:0-226 GCF_001605985.2 Dendrobium catenatum
ATCCAGTGACTAGAGGAAGTCCAGTGACGGGCGGTAGCTAGGTGGAAGTCCGGCGAAAGTATGGAGATAGGTGGTGATTCGGCGGAAACCATTGACCACTGATTGTCACGGACTTCCTTAAAAAGTACATAATAAATACTAATACAGACTAAATGTACTTTTTAATAAATATAACATAACTTTTAACATATTTTTTAGTAAAATTATATATATTTTTATAAAAAGC
>NW_021552863.1:0-418 GCF_001605985.2 Dendrobium catenatum
CCCTTCTCCATCAATAACAAAATTCTCTAATTGTCCTTCTTGTACCTTCTGTATGATGGCTTGAAATTTTTCATCTTGAGATAATGAATTGAGCACTCTATCTTTCAAGGTAGATTGGATCATCAGTTGATTCAACATCATATCTTTTGTCTCTTTTTGATTGACTACTGAAATCTTTAACCTTTCCATATCTCTGATGATCTGTTCCTGTTGGGTGATTAGCCAATTTGCATTTCCAATTGTTTTTCTACTAAGTGCATCTGCAACCACATTTGCCTTTCCAGGATGGCACTGTATGTCCAAGTCATAATCTTTAATAAGCTCTAACCACCTTCTTTGTCTCAAATTAAACTCTTTTTGATTGAAAATGTACTTGAGGCATTTATGATCTGTAAACACTTCACATCTGACCCCATAC
>NW_021552864.1:0-205 GCF_001605985.2 Dendrobium catenatum
GTAGGAGCTTGTTTTTATAGTATTATTTTGTTTTTTTATTCTTGTGGATATAATTTGTTTTTGTAATTTATATGTGGTTTTGGTTGTATTTGCTTGGTTTGGTTTGGGCAAAAAATGTGTTGTAAATGAGAAATTTGGCTTTATATGTCTTATAATGATGGATTTGAATACTATATTATAAATAAATTTTATAAGAATGGTTTGT
>NW_021552865.1:0-224 GCF_001605985.2 Dendrobium catenatum
AGAAAAATGAAGTTTAATATTATCAAATTTATGATAATTTATTTAATTAATCTCTTCTTTTTTATGGTTCTAATATAATGAAATTCTTCTATAAGAATCTATATTTTAAAAAATCAATTTAAAAAGTAGAAGAAGATTAATATCAAATAAAAAATGCATAAGTTAAAAATAAACTTTTAAATGAATCAAATAAATACATTTTTATCAAATGCCCTATGATTTGG
>NW_021552866.1:0-317 GCF_001605985.2 Dendrobium catenatum
TAAATCAAATGACATATTTTCAAATTAAGGAGGTCTAGTGATTGAATATCCTTCCGCAATATTATGATTAGCCATGGATCAAAAATTCAAAAGCTTTTAAAAACTTATTTTATGAAAACCGCCCTGATACCACTTGAAAGTTTGTTAGGGATGTTAAGCCCTATAGAATTGGCCCAAGGCTAAACAAAAGAGAGGTGGATTGGTTGTTTAAAGATCTTTTTAAAACAAAACTAGAAACTAAAATCACCACAAAGAAATCAAATACAAAAATTAAATACGAAAGTAATAATAAGAAAAGAACACACCGGATTTATAGT
>NW_021552867.1:0-311 GCF_001605985.2 Dendrobium catenatum
ATTGAATCAGAACAAAAAAACTTTAGAAACAAAAAATTACAATCTTATCCCATGCTATCATATGTGATTGTTAATGAAGTTTAGGTTTTAAACTCATATGGTTTAGGGTAAACTTGGACATAATTTGCATCAGGATGAGCTTAAAAATCATTGAATTTAGGTTGTGATGAGTGCTTACATATAATGTTGGGAACTACACTAATTTAAGTGCAAATCTAAGGATTTTGAAACTCATCTTAATATAAAATGTATCATTACCCAATTTTTATGTTGATTATATTATGGTTTATTGATTATTATTATTTCAAGCT
>NW_021552868.1:0-246 GCF_001605985.2 Dendrobium catenatum
GTGAATAGAACTATAAAATTTGTTTTATACATTGTCATTATCTTTTGCAAATAAACAAGCTCTTTGACTTGCTAACTTCATGGATATTCTTAAAAGCATAGATTAAGTACCATATGAACATGTTCATTCCTCATTCCCTTAGCCTAAGCATTTTTTATAACTCATGATTCATACAAAGATAAAATGGAATAAAAAAAAAAACATGCTTTCTCAAAAGGTTTCAACCTTTATGCTCAACACAAAGCC
>NW_021552869.1:0-392 GCF_001605985.2 Dendrobium catenatum
AACCAATTCCATTGAGAAGATTCACTGCTATGTTGATTCGAGGCATTGAAAGCCATTCCAGCTATAGTCAATCCACATTTTTGTTGAATAAGTTCCATCTCATCTCCCCCACCGCCTTGATCTAACAAGTATAAGTGAAACCAAATATGTACCAAACATTCCAAGCAATTTCGGTACATTCCAGCAACCATTTTGGATAAATTCTTTGACGAAAACAGCTTCTTCATCATGAGGAACCACAAATGTAGGCCAACGGTTGATGCACTTATCCAAGATCCAAACATCTTTAAATACATCAACATCTTTTCCATCGACCAATGTCCATCTAACAATTGGTTTTAGCATTTTACAGCCATCCTTCAATAATTTCCAAGAGGATGAGCAATTAACTC
>NW_021552870.1:0-209 GCF_001605985.2 Dendrobium catenatum
GTTTATGCCACCGGAAAGCCGTTGGTAAAATTAACTGCCAGAAATTGACAGCCGAAATTTGTTTCCTACGCACTTTATATCGGCGGTTTATAAAACATCGAAAAACTGCCGGTAGTTTTCAAATCCGCCGAAAAATTAATGCTAAGCGCTGGTAATTGCCGGTTTTCATGTTGTGGGTAGTGAAAAATGAACTAGTGCCTCAATGCTAT
>NW_021552871.1:0-207 GCF_001605985.2 Dendrobium catenatum
ATCGCCGCGAACCTCCCTTCCAACCTTTCATTATTGAAGGTGATTTCAAGGAATTTTTCCTCCAAATCTGCTTTTAATTGGCCAAATTCGCCTTCTAGGACTTCGATCTTCTTTCCAGCCATTTTTTTTCTACGAATCACAAGAAATCTTCCTCCGAATGCGAAAAACCCGCTGAAATTTCAGGTTTTCAGCCACCGATGGTCCCAA
>NW_021552872.1:0-272 GCF_001605985.2 Dendrobium catenatum
TTAATTATGCTTATTTATTATGTGAATTATTATTATTGTTATTTTAGAAAATTATTTCCTTAAACCCCTACTATTGCAAGAATCCATTATTCATTATCTTACAATCCCAACAAACTACATCGTCAAATCTCTTCCATTATATAAATCTCTTCCGTTGTTCCTTACTATTTCAACATGCTTTTATGGGAATTTGTAACTCTATATTTGTATTTATATTGGGGCCTTGTTGTTTGAAATTGTTGTTGTTGCTTCCTATTTGACAGGTTCTCTAT
>NW_021552873.1:0-257 GCF_001605985.2 Dendrobium catenatum
AAAGCTCTGGACGGCAGGTCCTCAAGCTTCCAATCCTGGACAGCAACTCACTTAAGGGGGAAACAAAAATTTGGCTGATCCGTTGAAGGGAAGGAAGTGGAGTAGGGATTCAAACTTTCCTTAAGGCTCTCTCAGATGTTGCTACAGCAAAAGGAATCCAGCCGAAACTGCTGGACAGCAGTTTGATCTTCCAAACAGCAGTTATGAGGCTTGAGATGGCTGGGTTTGCATGGGCAACGACTGAATTAATTCTTGGC
>NW_021552874.1:0-310 GCF_001605985.2 Dendrobium catenatum
ACTTTCTTAGTTATTTTAGAAAATTGTAAAAAAGCTATATCAAAGTTTGACCGCTTTTGAATTTGCACTTAGATTATTGTTCCTCATATATAGTATCATATCTAAGCACTAATCTCAATGCAAATTCAAGACAAATGCATGCTAACAGAACGTATATTATAATATCATTTTATATTTATTTTTCTTGATAATTATTCGTTCATGGTCAATATAAATTAACCAGACATCTCGCAAATAAGGCAACTTAAGCTTCGTTTGGGACAGCTTTTTCATTGCTTCTTAAAGCAGCTTTCTAGTACAAAAATTAAAA
>NW_021552875.1:0-272 GCF_001605985.2 Dendrobium catenatum
GACGGGAATGATGGAATGCCTCCGCTAGAACCACTTTATAGGGAGGAGATGAGCATGGGCTATTAGAGAAGGGGTGCTGAATTTTTTGGGAGAAGGGATGAGCTTTACCGTCGAGGTGCTGAGGAGGAGCGACGAAGGGAAGAGTATGAGGAAGGGCAGGGGTATGATCGGCAGAGGGAAGTTCGTGACCACTGGGGAGCTTTTCCCCCTCGGGGAATGGGAAGTTATGGAGGAACGAGGGGAAACTGGGGAGACCCGAGGGTGAGGAAATT
>NW_021552876.1:0-396 GCF_001605985.2 Dendrobium catenatum
AGTCTAAAGGTTTTCTTTGAGTAGATCTAATATCAAATACATTGAGTGTAATTTTAGTATTAATGGATTTACTAAGGGTATTGCTATTTTGGGCGATCAAGTCATTAATAAGAGAACACATTTTAGATATCTTTGATATATTGTTCAAAGTAATGGTGAAATAGATCAATGGCGATATTGTTAGTAGAATTCAAGTTGGTTGGTTGAAGTGGAGGAATGCATTATGCTTGTTCTGTGATAAGAAAGCATGCCATAAATGTAAGGAAAAATTCTATAAGATAGTGGTGAGACTTGCGCTTTATGGTGCAAAATGTTGGCCATTAAAAGAGAAGCAAAAAATTAAGTTAAGTGTTGCAGCGCTAAGGATGCCTATGTGGATGAGTGATTTTACTCTTA
>NW_021552877.1:0-396 GCF_001605985.2 Dendrobium catenatum
ACGTCATAGTCTCCGTCAAGGATCACTTGAAAGCCGTACACTGCCACCACCTCTAAAATTTTTGTAGTATTAATCTCATCTTTATGTTGATGAAAAATATTTTTGAAAGAGGAAAATACTTGAAATTAATGAAGAATAAGTATATTGGGAGGCATTGGTCTCCACCATGGTTTAAAATTGCGCAATATGAGGCTCGCCTTGAGGCCCGCCTCGATGCTTACGCCTCGAGTTTTTGTTATGAGGCTTGCACCTCAACTTGGTTGAGGCACGCCTTAAGGTCCGCCTCGCCTCACTGGCATGAGGCGTAAGCCTCCTGCTATATATATTAAAACTTACATAAATCTTGAAGTAAATGCTCGACATTGGACTCTATAGAAGAGGAGGAAGGGGAGAGAG
>NW_021552878.1:0-230 GCF_001605985.2 Dendrobium catenatum
CTACCATGAGTTCTGGTATGGGTAACAAGAACTCATCCTTTGGACATGCCTTATTCAGATCCCTATAATCAATGCATACGCGAATTTGACCACTTTTCTTTTTTACTGGGACGACACTAGCCAACCAAGAGGGATATTTCTCCTCTCGAATAAAGCCGGCATCGATTACTTTCTTAACTTCAGTTATCACTTATTTTTCAATTTCTAAGCGCATGCGTCGTGGGGCTTGC
>NW_021552879.1:0-212 GCF_001605985.2 Dendrobium catenatum
TATAATTAATTAATTATTATAATAATTATAAGCAATAATTATATATTTTTAAAATAAGTTGACTTCACACATTGAGCATTGAGTATTTGCCTTCAAAACAGGATAGCACGATAAATGATGCAATAATCATATTCTGATGACTATCTAGCAGAATTCTAAGATAGAAAAAGTAAGAGAAAAAAAAATGACGAGCAATCCTTGTATTGGGTAAC
>NW_021552880.1:0-427 GCF_001605985.2 Dendrobium catenatum
ATGCTGTGGATCATGCACCTTAGGTCTCCACACCTATTGTGTACTATGGTGTATCGTGCAAGTGTGTGAGATGTGTCCTAGCTTGCCACATGAAAAACATCTAACTCCAGGAAAGGGATTTCTTAAGTGGTTTAAGTTATAATGCCTCTTCCAAGGTGTTGGCAATTGATCACAAGTAGATGTCATCCTAGTTTTCTTATATGCTTCTATTTCATTTTGAATCTTCAAAGTTGTGCTTTTTAAGACTTCATTTTCAATCCTCAAATTTTTCTCTTTCTCCTTGAACTTCTTAAAATCAGATTCAAGTGATGTGTGTGAGACTTTTGATGCATCATGCTTTTCAACTAATTAACAATGATTTTTATTTAACTCATCAAATTCATCAAGTATAGTCATATGATTTGAATCAATCATTTGATGGTCTTTA
>NW_021552881.1:0-209 GCF_001605985.2 Dendrobium catenatum
ATTGGATCATTTAATTGACAATTTAATCAATACTATGAAAATCATGACAAATGCACACATAGGCAGGGGCGGAACCGGCTTTAATTTTGAGGGGGGGAAAATTACAGCACAAAATAATTAAATATTAAAAAAATAATATTATATATCTATACATTATGAAAAGTTTTTTTTTAAAAAATTAAGCAAGAAAAATAAAGAAAAATGTGTAA
>NW_021552882.1:0-204 GCF_001605985.2 Dendrobium catenatum
ATGAAAGAGTCAGGTCGACTTTTAAGAGTCTTCCCTGCAAATTTGTAAACCTTTATGTTGAGTGTGAATTCAACACATTGAGTTTCAAAATAAGGAAGACTCTATCGGATTTTCAAAAATTCAACATCTCTTTAAAAATCTTTTAAATCGACTTCAATTTTCGTTGCTGTGTGTCTCTTATAATATTCTGTTGTAATTGAACAT
>NW_021552883.1:0-249 GCF_001605985.2 Dendrobium catenatum
TGGTATATCCCACAATATATAAAAATGAGTTAATAATAAAAATAATGACATTTTTTATCATATTATTTTAATAATGTGTAACTAGAAGTTAGTATTTAGTTATATCTTTTATACTAGTATTAGTTGTAATAAAAATCTCAGAAATTATGTATAAGTTTGTCAAATAAAGAAATATGCAAAGTAAGAATTTTGTTCAAGTGAAATGCATTAATGATGAAGATTAAAATGTATTTTACTAGAAGAGGACAT
>NW_021552884.1:0-421 GCF_001605985.2 Dendrobium catenatum
AGCAAGCATGGCTCTAGCGGCTTCCAGCAAGGTCCGATTCTTCCTTTTAGCTACCCCATTCAGCTGAGGGGTCCTAGGAGTTGAAAAATTATGGCTAATCCCCTTGTCCTCAATAAAATATCCAAATCTTTCATTCTCAAACTCTCCCCCATGATCACTATGGATGGTCAAAATCTCACAACCTAGCTTTTTCTGAATCCAAGTAGAAAATGTTTTAAACACCTCAAAAGACTCATTTTTATATGAAAGAAATCTAGTCCAAGTGAACCTAGAGTAGTCATCAACAATCATAAATCTATAGACTTTCCCTCCCAGGCTGACAGTGCTAATGGGTCCAAACAAATCCATGTGAAGGACTTCTAAATGTCTAGAGGTGGTAATGTTCTTAATGGGGTGAAAGGTGGAGTGGACTTGCTTTCTT
>NW_021552885.1:0-604 GCF_001605985.2 Dendrobium catenatum
GAAGTGTCTGATGCTAAGTAACCCTACACACACACACACACACTTGAGTGATTTAGAATTTCTATTTTTACTCACATCAACCCGGATGATATTTATATTGTCCTGGATGATATGGTTTATAATAGAAACCCTAATCAAGTGTCTTAATTAAGGTAGTCGTCATTAGTCTATCAGCTTGGATGATCATGAACTCGGCTAGGATGATAGGATCAAAATAGAAAGAAATAGTCGCCATAATCAATTTAGGTATACTGTATTTTTGAAATCGGGCAGGATGATCTTGGATCGGCCTGGACGATATTGCACAATAATGCCTAAATTGATCCGACAATCAAGGAAGCAATTAAGGATGAATTGATACAATCACATCATCCTAGACGATCTCAGGATCGTCCTGGATGATATATTCAAAAACCCTTAGTTGTTCCTGGATGATAAATATCAGCCAGCACAAATTCAGGGAGATGTTCTATTTAATCAGGATCGGACAGCTTGAATTCAGGGCGATGCTCTGGATGATTTACCTCTGATTTGAATTGATCGTATGGGACGATTGTGAGATCGACCGGGATGATCAAGCCAATTTTCAATCGTCCATTTCATT
>NW_021552886.1:0-798 GCF_001605985.2 Dendrobium catenatum
TTAATAGCTTCCATAGTAGACCTAACCGACATGAATCCAAATTGATTTTGAGAAACATTAGAATCACATCGTAACCTATGCTCCATAACTCTCTCCCAAAGTTTGAAAGTACACATTAACTTAAGGCCAAATTTTGGGAAGCAGCAGCTTATATGGGACTTTTAAAGATTCGAGCAGATTTTTTAAAAAAATTTAAAAAACAGCAAATGCGCTCGATCGGTTGGCGCATTCTTTGAGATTTTGAATGCGCGATCATGTTGAGCGCATTGTTTGTTTTTTTTTTTTTTCAAGTTCGCATGGTAATCCGTGCAAATAAAATTTTTGTTTTCAGTTTAGCGTGTTATTCCGTGTTTTGTTGTTGTTTGCCAAATTAGAAAGTGTAGAGAGAGCAGGTGTTATATTCTGACTTTTTTGGTTGGGAGTAGGAGTATTGTGTAGTGGACTTTGGTTGTAGAGTTTTAGAGGTAATTTGGAAAATAAAATTTTAGTTTAATAAATATAATATTTATAAGAGTTGATTTATTGAGATGTTGAATATTAAAACATTTATACGGAATTTATTGCTATAAAGGAAATTTACAGATTAGATTAGGGTAGATTGTAAATCCCCAGCCGTCAGCAGCCATTATCTAATCCTAAGCAAAGAAGATCAAAAATCGCTTCTCAACTTACCTAGATCTCCCGATGCCAGATCACAGATGCAGTCGCGAATCACGAATGGACCCTTCCCTCTCGCGCAGGCTTGCTCTCGCGGTCTTGCCGTCTTGCGTGAATAAGCTGCGAAGCCTTCACTCTCGA
>NW_021552887.1:0-526 GCF_001605985.2 Dendrobium catenatum
CCCTTCAAAATGTGGAAAGAAAGATAATAAAATTTTCCTCCAAGTTCCAAACCTTCATATGTTACCCCATACAACCATCTTATGGGCTAACATATGTAGACCTTTTGAGAAGACCTTCCTTTCGGCATGTATTTAGTCTCTTTATCTTCCTAACGTCTGTTGGGTGTTTTTTTTTTTACCGCTCAACATGTGTTGGAAGGTTGAGACTATTCTACAAGCCTTAAGTTTCAAAATAACAAATTCTTTTTCGCTTCTTTTAAAAGAAATCTAATTTAAATCCTCTCTTTAACTTTCAGAAAATTCAAATGGCTGGCCAATTAATCTTCTCTTTCGACCGAGTGTTGTCCTCAACTGTTAATGACCAAGAAAGCATTATCATCTTTGGAATGGGATTCAGTACCCTTGAGCTTTCTATGGATGGACACCAAATTATTAGTTTGGATGCCAGTAAGGAAGTTCCTCCAGTGGTTGAGTTGATTGTGGGATCTACACCCACCTTGCCAGTGATTAGTGATGATCAGAAACA
>NW_021552888.1:0-251 GCF_001605985.2 Dendrobium catenatum
CTACTCTGCTCATGCTTTTGCTTTCATTGAAAACGAAAGGGTGTGAAAGGATGACGGTTCTTTGCCGACACTTGGAGGGTGTAAAAGAATGACAGTTTTTTGTCGCACATGGGATTGGTGGAAGATAGGTTTTTGTAAAGGCTTCTCCGCCTTGCTGTGGGTGTAAAAGGAGCGTCACTGGTTATAGTGCAACACCTAAAGAGGGAGTTTTTAGGTGAATGGATGGTGGTCGTGTTTAATCGAACCACTAT
>NW_021552889.1:0-3348 GCF_001605985.2 Dendrobium catenatum
GCTTTTCTTATTCGACGGGAGTTTTAACGAACTAAGTTCCAGGGTAAATTTTGAAAGGCAGATGAGTTTGTAGATTAGACACTACCCAGAGATTTCACCCTCATTTTGCAAGGACTTTATGATCTGAGTTCTGGTTTCCTATAGGCGCAAGCCCCATAGTTAATTACCCCTCACAATCATGAGAGAGAACTTTCGATTAAGGCTAGTCGTTAATTAGACACGTAGAATATACGTGTTATCTGGCATATAGTAGCAGCATAGATTTGGATTTGAGAATTTGAATGATTGATATTTAAAATTGAAAATTGTACCGTTTTGTACTTAAACCGGATGGTGGGGGAATGGATGATGGACCCGATCAAGATCCCATGATTCCGTCGTCCGAGCCATCGTGGTCCTTGGTCTACTTAGAGGAGGTAGTCGACCCAACCTGACAGAAGGATTATTGTTGGCATCCATGGATTGCTTCGTCCAAAGGTACCTTGTAGACCTGGGTTGAATGTTTGTCTAAGGGGACAAATTTGAATCCACCTTAGCTAAAAGAGAGCTTTGTGCCCTATCGATCATATCTCATTGATTCATATCTCAAGGATTTGATGTCATTAAGGAACGTATTGGCTCTGGCCATAACCGGTATTTCGTAGTGCAATTTGGCGGCAAGGCCACTCGGTCAGAGGGCCCCGGGTCATAACCGTTTATCCTGCGGTGCCATTTGGAGAAAAAATCACCGGTCAGATGACACGTACCACGTCTTTATTGGCAAGAGATTGTTTGAGAATGGATCTTAGTGATATTTTCGACTAGGCATTAGCTCTTTGTGAGCTGAGGTTATTTTAATTTGTCCACCCCGACAAACTGTTGCGGAGAGTGGATGGATTTTGCTTTAAGTGTTGAATGATGATTAATTTCAATTTTAAATATTCTGGGTTTTGGAATTTCTGGAATTTTAGAAATCTTATTAAGTTTTGGAGTTTTCATGAGCATTTGGGTGGCATTTAAAAAAAATATATGTGAACCCCTCTGGTTGAGATAAACTTTCAGCACGGCCATCATCGGGGTGACTTTAAAGTCATTTTCATTTGAAAATATTTCCATTTTGTAAATGAACCTTGTCAAATATGTAGAGCTGTCAACAGAGGATCGAATTTCTCGGGCTTCATGCCTTTGTTTATGAATTTTCTTTTTAAAAGGCCTTAAAGGCCTAATATGAATGTATAAAATAAATATTACGGTCGACTTCATGACAGCATATTTATCCGATGGTTCGAACCCTGTTTACTCCTATTTACCTACTTAGGAGAATCGGGTTTAGTAGGCTTTATGCTTTTATTAGTGAATTCTCTTGATTATGGGCCTTGAAGGCCTAATATGAATGCATTAAAACAAATACATTGGTCGCCACAACCGTGTATTTGTTTGAAGGTTCGAACCCTGTAGACTCCTACAACTGCATAGAAGGATTGAGTTCGAACTTGAATTCACTTATTAACCCGCGTAGCATCCCTAGACGTCACGTATGTACCAATAACACGCTCGTCGGGGCCCATGCAGGTCGTGATTGTATTTACCCCTTTAGTGTACATATGTGTATACAAACTACGGTGCATGTACGGGGGTACTTTGAAACATTTGTAAATGTCTTTTGTTCGCTTGCATGGATATTGCAGATCCGGTGGCGTGACATAGCATCTTCTGGACTGAATTGTTTGTTGCTTTATAAAGGTAGATTGTCTTGCACTATTTGTTTTCTGCAGGTGGATTGTAGTGCACTAACGAATCTCTTGCTTTTGGATACAGGTGAATCGTAGCATTGTCACTTGATTGCAATGAGATATTTATTGTTCCGATGTAAACTCCTTTTCTCATTCACCGAGAGGTCTTTCTTGAAATTCGTGATTACTGCCTTGAAAAGAACTCTTTTCAGGATCTTCAGTGCAGTAAACTTGTTATTTCTGGTGTTTGTGGATACCAGAGCTGTTTTCTTCCTAAGGATATAACCAAGAAGAAACTTTGGATCACCAGGAAGTTTAGTTCTAATTTATTCAAACATCTCTCCTTTTCTGCCAGGAAATGTCTTCTCCGTATATTGAGTCGTCTTCATACCCAACGTACTAGCAGCATCTCAATCACCGCTGCTGTAGGTGTTGTATGTACTTGTGTCCATAGGGATTCGTTGCATTTACGATGTACCCACTGTTGTTATCCACAAATGGCTCAGGTTTATTTACGGAGACCCGTTACATTCACTATGACCTCCTGAAAGTGTTCGTAGAAGAACCATTGTTGCCTACATTATATCCACCTTTCACCAATCTCAAGTGGATTTTTGATTGCTGCATGTGGGTAGTACTCGTGCACTTTGCAACTGTCTGTTGTTACTTATAAGTACAGTGCATTGACTTTGTAGGGACTGTTGTAGGAGTCGACTGCATTCATCGATATTATCCATTATGTATTTTGTCTCATGCGTTCATAGGTTTTGATAGTTGAGGTTTGCTTGTGATTGTTCAGATACTGTGAATTGACTATTGTTCATTGCTTGTATGCATCGGGATCTTGTTCGCCACGAGCCCCCTGTTGTTCTTGAAAGTTCAGGTTCCTTATTGTTCATGTGAAGTTTGAATCCAGCTTGAGTTAATTATGCAAGTTCACTTGCAAGTCCAGTGCATATGCACTATGTCACATCTAAGTCCCAGTTCCACTCGATGTCATACAGTTCGAGTTCAAATTTCAAGTGCATAAGTTCAAGTTTTACATTCAATTCATTTAAGTTCATTTATATTTGATTTAGGCTCAATTTTATGTTCAATTCATTGTCCCAATCAGGTCCACGGTTTGTCCAAATTTTGTCAACATGTCAGTCCAAATTTTGCTAAAGTCCACTGTCTTTAGTCCGAATTTCGACAGGCTCCCGACGTCTCCCCCGTTTAGGGGAAAACAACGAGAGGCAGCCCACTCGCCACGTCAAGAAAGACGTGCGCGGTTGGTGTTGTGAGACACAGCGGCCGTAGTTTTTTTTGTCATCCACCACGCCAAAAAAGGCGTGCATGGGTCTTTAAAAACTTTTTTTTTGAAAAAAGTAGTTCTTTATTGCCCCGCCATGCTAAGAAAAGCGTGCACAGGGGGTCCCTCGGCACACTGCAAATGTCAAAAATAGGACTTTTAGAGAGGATTACCCGCCTCGCTACAAGCACCGCAACGAACTTCCTCCCACCGTGCTAAGAAAAACGTGCATGGGTGGTTGTTATATCTTGCTGACTGGTGAGGTGGTGAGGGCACGAAAATCAAGACCATCATTTGATGTAGACAAAGGGGGGTCAACACAAGTCCAAAATAAATCAGATTTTG
>NW_021552890.1:0-241 GCF_001605985.2 Dendrobium catenatum
TCTCATCGATAAGCGCATTTTCTTTTTTTTATCATCTTTTGCATGCATAGGACGCACGAGCACCTAGTTTAGGCCCTCCTAGATCCTATGAATTAATTTGTTTACTATTTTTATGCTTTTTCCTGCATGTTATCCTAAAAGTTAGTTTCAAATACTTGATTTAAATCTATTTACAGTAGCGACACCTTAAGGATAATAATTAAGGACCAATCTAGCGAACTTAAAAAAAAATTATGAGCTA
>NW_021552891.1:0-245 GCF_001605985.2 Dendrobium catenatum
TTTGAGCTGGAATTTAGCTCATTTATGAGCTGATTTTAAGTTCATTTATTGAACTAAAAGTTAGCTCATTATTAGCTTGGTTTTAGTTCATTTATTATCGCATTTATGTAGCTTTTTATTTATTGTTTTATCTTAAATTAAAGTTGTCCCAAGAGTTGTTTTGTTTTCCCATGCCTTGGCTCCTTGGCTTCCACGGGTGGCTGATTTTCGTGCATTGTCTCCTTGGTTCCCACGGTGGCTGTTGG
>NW_021552892.1:0-267 GCF_001605985.2 Dendrobium catenatum
GGAAGGGAAGATACCTAACATTAAGGAAAAGAAGGGTTGAATGATCATATAGGAAGGAAGAACTCCTAACTATAGAGGATCGAATTTGAAATTGATACTAGGGTAGTGCCACGAGGGGCGTACTCTACCACTAGTATATCTAATCCTAAGGGAAGGAGGAAACCTAACCTTAAGGAGAAGAAGACTGAAATGATCGTATAGGAAGAAAGAAATCCTAACTAAGAGGATCAAATTTGAATTTGATACTAGGGTAGTGCCACAAGGGGC
>NW_021552893.1:0-270 GCF_001605985.2 Dendrobium catenatum
TCACCCTTTTCTGCAACATATGAAAAACATGAAGCACGTCACTTATACACGAAAGCTTTAATGGGAGTCATAACAAGTCATGAATTTTTTTAAAGAAATATAAATTTATTATTTAAAATTTTTAATAATATTTTATTAGGTATTTACATTAAATATTTTTACTAATAATAATTTATTTATTCTATAAAATGAACATTTGTTCTTTCTAACTTACCATAATGGAGAGAGGTGACGCATACATCATGATGCAGAAAACAATACATAGAATAC
>NW_021552894.1:0-366 GCF_001605985.2 Dendrobium catenatum
ATATTCTGCCGCGGATTTTGTCTCAGAATCAAACTAGCTTTATCAAAGGCAGGAGTATTTTTGACCATATTTTACTTACTCAAGAAATGACTCATGATATTAATCATAAGGTCCAAGGTGGTAACATCATTTTCAATTTGGACATTACTAAAGCTTATGACAATTTATGTTGGAATTTCTTGTATAAAGTTCTTTCTAGGTTTGGTTTTAGTGAGATGTTTATTACTCTTATTAAGAATAGTATTGAACATTGTTTTTTTTCTGTTATCATTAATGGCAAAAGAAAAGGTTTTTTCAAATCTAGTCAAGGTTTGCGTCAAGGGGACCCACTTTCCCCGGCCTTATTTATTATTGCTGCTGATTATT
>NW_021552895.1:0-870 GCF_001605985.2 Dendrobium catenatum
AAACAGGAGGAGCTCATTTATTTCTCAACAACAACAATAATAAGAGCCTTTATCCCATTACATGGGGTTGGCTACATGAATCATTTTTCTCAATTGTGTCCTGTTAAGACTCACATACTCATTCAAATCTAATAAAAAAGTCATTTCTAATATTCTCTAACCAGTCTTTTTAGCTATACCTCTACCCTTCTTAACATAGGCCAAATCATTTACTCTCCTAACCGGGTCATCAGAAGGTCGACATTTTATGTGTCCAAACCATCCAAGGAGACTTTCTCTAATCTTATATGCCATTGGAGTTACTCCAACCTTTCTCTACCATACAACAGTCATCATGCTAATTTTGTTAATTTGGAGAATGGTTGGCATCTACCCGACAGATTCGATATGAATCACCGAATGAAAGTCAATTGTCCTTGCAAAGAACGAAGCTGGCAAGGGGATTTTAGTGCTAAGGCAATAACACTAAAGAAATAATAGATTAATGAATAATGACAATTAATTATATCTTGAGAATTCCTTTTATACCATGAAAATTAACAACAAAGATGATTTAGTGCTAAGGCAATAGCAAAGAAGAAATAGAACCTTGGCGATAACAATGTTCAGTCCTTTCTTGGACTTAATGGGGTTGGATTTCGAGTCATCCGTAACCCGGGATTGTAATGGCAAAAGTTTAATATTTTTGCCCGCATGTTTGAACACGCATGTGTTCGAACACCCAAAAGTGTGGACATCGTTATCATAGATCCAGGGGCGACCCAGTAGGATTTGTCCAACATTCATAATCAGTACATCACACCCAATGTTCTCCTTGTAGTCGGCAAAGGAGATTGGTACGATGCTTTGTTCTTTCACCTCCAAGGAAGT
>NW_021552896.1:0-238 GCF_001605985.2 Dendrobium catenatum
CTATCCCTAACAAATATTTTTTAAATGGATGGAAGAAATATTCAACCATGCACCTAATCATATCAAAACAACGAAGGATGATAAGAAAATGCTCACCTGAACATATAAAAATAGTGAGAAAGTGATTTAGAAATATTTAATGCCCGTCTAATCATACCAAAATAGGGATATGAAAGATTTTTGAAATCAAATATTTTCCTAATCATATCAAAATAACAAAAGAGAAAGATTTAATACT
>NW_021552897.1:0-293 GCF_001605985.2 Dendrobium catenatum
CATGACGGTTCCAGAAGTTGATCACGGATTCGTTTACAATTCTCAAGAGGAAGTCGACATCATTCAATCACCGTTATTCGATCCCGGATTTGGGTCCGAAGTCACCGTCGAAGAATACGTGGAGCGTATTCTCTTTACCTTTACGGACGTCATTGAAGAGCAACAACCTACAGGATCGCGGAAGATTGCAGGATGGCCACCTGTCTCTCCAACTCCGGCCAACTCTCCGTTGATCAAAACCTCTGGCATCCTATCTTGCAGTGGCATCACTGGGCTTGCTTACTTTTATCCTC
>NW_021552898.1:0-204 GCF_001605985.2 Dendrobium catenatum
CTCTAGGAAAAGGGTTTCTTAAATGGTTTGAGTTATAGTGCATCTTCCTAGGTTTTAGCTTTTGATCAAAAGTATGTGTCATCCTAGTTTTCTTGCATGTATCTAATTAATTTTGAATCTTCAAATTTGTGTTTTTTAAGACCTCATTCTCAATCCTCAAACTTTTTTCCATCTCTTTAGACTTCTTAAAATTAGATTCAAGTG
>NW_021552899.1:0-227 GCF_001605985.2 Dendrobium catenatum
GGAACATTTGGACAGCAAAGGAAGCCTCCAAACAGCATGTGGGAGATTTTGGAGCGCTTCAGACAACAAATCCACCATCCGGAAGGCTTGGACAGCAACTACGCAGCTTCCGTAGACTTCCAAACAGTGAAAACTGCTGTTTGGGGGCGCTTGGACAGCAAACGACAACCTCCGGATGCACTCAAACAGTGAAATTCTCTGTTTGGAACGTTGGGACAGCAGTCTTC
>NW_021552900.1:0-381 GCF_001605985.2 Dendrobium catenatum
TGGACGTGGCCTCCGCTACCTGGGAGCCACTCTCCTCTACCTCTGAACTATCTCATCATAAACGATGGCATCTTCCATCCGCTGCCTCTCTGCCTCTGACGCAGCTAGATGCAACCTCCTATTCCTATTCCTCCGGGCCCTTCTCCCAAGGTTGGAGGTGGAGGTCGAGGGGACATCTTAACCCACTACCTGGGTGGCAGGGGGGATCAGGGACGATTAGAAGTGCCGGGGTCTGCCCGGCAGACTCGGAGTGAGAAAGCCGAGCATAAATAGAAACCCGGCTAGAAGAGGGCGAAGGCACTGTTGAGTCTAATAATTAGGTTGTTAAGCCTAATTAAATGTCACAAGGCTAACTAAGAGGGGGGGTGAATTGGTAATTTA
>NW_021552901.1:0-248 GCF_001605985.2 Dendrobium catenatum
TCGGCCAATCCAGGGAATCCCCACCCCCGACCACTCCAAATCATCCCATGGATTTTGACTTCTCTAATTCAATTCAGCTTTCATTATTTCCCTAATTCGTTCCCCTATCATTTAGGAAATTTCAAATTTGAAATTCAAATTGAAATTTAAATTTTAAATCCCTCCAATGATAGAATTCAATTAGGAAACTCTTTACGCTTCATCAAATCTGAATTTAATTCAGAATTTGAATTAATTGTTATATTCAA
>NW_021552902.1:0-258 GCF_001605985.2 Dendrobium catenatum
TTGAAACCACTTCCAATGAATTTTAAATGTTAAACTCATCTTGTTGAACTCAAACCCAGACCCTGGGTCAACCTGGTTGATCAAGTCAACCAAGTTTGACCCATGGACCCATACACCCTTCCTCTTTCAAATTTTTTAATCAAGTCCATTCCAAGTCCGTTGAATGTATGGGATAACCTCTTGGGTACCCAAGAGACCCCTCTTGGTGACCCAAGCCTTGGGCTCACTTGAGTTAGCCATATGGCTTGACCCAAGTGA
>NW_021552903.1:0-287 GCF_001605985.2 Dendrobium catenatum
CTTCTTCTTCTACTCTCTCTCTCCCTCTCTCTCTCTCCTTCTTCTTCCACTCTCTCTCTCTATCTATCTCTTGCTCTATCTCACTCTCTTTCCCTCTCCCTCTCACTCTCCCTCCCTCTCTCTCTTTCTCTCTCTTTTTCTTTCTCTCCTTATCCATCTCTTTCCTTCTTTGTCTCACTCTCTTTCTCCCTTCCTCTCTCTCCCCCTTCTCTCTCTATCTATCTATCTATCTCTCTCTCTCACTCTATCCCACACTTTTTTGCTCTCACTCTCTCTCCCTCCCTCCC
>NW_021552904.1:0-255 GCF_001605985.2 Dendrobium catenatum
AGAATGGATCCTAGTGATATTTTCGACTAGACATTTGGATCTTTGTGAGCTAAAGTAATTTTAATTTGTCCGCCCCGGCAAACTGTTGCGGAGGGTGGACGGATTTTGCTTTAAGTGGTTAATGGGTTGAATTTCAAATTTAAATATTTTTGGGATTTTGATGATTTTCTGGAGTTTTGGATTTTTGGATTTTGTGTGGACTTATGGGAGGCATTTAAAAAAATGCCTAAAATTAACCCCTCCGGTTGAGATCAT
>NW_021552905.1:0-300 GCF_001605985.2 Dendrobium catenatum
AATACTAATACAAATTAAATCAAATATTTGACTTTATGACAAATAAGTATACCTAAAATTCTCCAAACCACATATCCCTAATTTTCTTTGGGATCTTCTTCCATGATAAGTAAGGAGCATCATATTTGTTCCTTATAATATCTCGAATCTTGTGAGTAGGTGGCCTTGAAGGATTGAAGATGCAGGTTAATTTTTTTATTAATAACATATAATATATCAAAATACAAGAAAATGAACTTACGTATCGCCCTCAGGCTCAATATATTGATGCTTATCTGCTGTAACTGCAAGATCCGCAAC
>NW_021552906.1:0-253 GCF_001605985.2 Dendrobium catenatum
TTTATTCATTATCTAGTGGAATCCAAGTTTCTTCTTAAGTTTTCTCTCAATTTTCTCGCAATTTCTCGTTGTTTTCTTGTGTTTGGCTGTTGTCCTCTGCTGAAAGCAGCAATTTTCTTTTCGTTTTACTTCAGATTTGATTGGTATCAATTGTTAGACCGATCCACTGGACGGGTCCAAGCGGGACCGGTTCACGGGCGAAAATCGCGAACAGGGGGAGAATCCGCCTCTGGCGGAGAACGAGCGGCCCGTC
>NW_021552907.1:0-717 GCF_001605985.2 Dendrobium catenatum
ATGCCTCTTGGGAAAGTGTTTCAAGACCAAGGAGGTTGGGGGACTTGGGTTTCATGCAAATGTTAATTGGATGGGTCCCCTTAGAGCTCGGGTGGCATGGGATTTTATAAGTAAGCCGAATTCTCTGTTTCATAGGTGTATGAAACGGAAATATGGTGATTGGCCTTGGGTTAATGAATTTGTTCGTGGAGATTCAGTTGTATGGAGATTAATCTATCATGGGGCCATAAGTTTGAGCTGTTGTGTGAAATGGCAAGTGTGTAATGGGGAAAAAATTGACATTCTGAATCACATTTGGATATGGGATAGAGCTCTATCGTCTTGGCCAACTTTCTGTGACATAGCTGCTATTGAGGACCACTCGGTTTCGGAACTACTTACGTTGGACGGTGGTTGGAATGAGCTAAAGCTGAGACTCTGGTTTGGTGAGAGTTGTTGAGAGAATTCTGGAGATCAAAATCTGCAACAATTTGGGTGATGATACTTTGGAGTTAATAAAGTGTCCTATTGGTTCTACTGTTTCTGCTATAGTTTATAACAGCAGATTTCAAGAGGAGGAGGATCCGAGCTGGGTTATTCTGAAATCTGAGTTGAGGCCGAAGGAAAGATTGTTCTGGTGGAGGATATATAAGAATATTATTCCTACCAACTGTTGGTTGTATGATAGGGGTTTGTGGTGAATGTTCAGTGCCCGGTTGGATGCTGTATGGATGAAGA
>NW_021552908.1:0-668 GCF_001605985.2 Dendrobium catenatum
AATTAGTTCATTTTGGTGTACATTCTTTCATGATTTTCACCTAAACAGAGTGTAATGTATAGTTAAAGGCAAAGGAAGAAATTGGGAGAGTAAGAGAAGGAAATTGGGCTTGAGAATTCTTCTTTTATAGCATCAAAAGAAGTGTAAGTGACTTTAATTTCTTATAACTTATGTTCAGAATTATATAAGAAAATTAGTATAATTTCATTCTTCTAATTGAATGATTTGACAAACAAGAAGTAGTCAATGTAATATAGGATAAGATAATGTCCTTAAAGAAGTTAAATCAATCCAATGTTATCTTGATGATATTTAATTTGTAAAGATGTTTATAAACAATTAATGTAATTGAATGTTATTTAGAAGAGTGAAGGAATTAATTTTTTGAATGAAGATGAAGTGTTGAAGCTAATAAGAGGTCTCAAAGGGAATTTAGGTAAGATTGCAATGTTAAGGAAGAATTTATGTGAAATTAATAATAGTTAGAGATAAGGTAATAATACAAGTTTATGTAATTGTGTGCATAACTTTAAGTTGCACTAAGGAATGCTATTTCATGGATCAAGGATTTCAAAGGAATTGAAGTATGAGAATAATTAAAGTGGATAATTGTAGTTATGTATGGCAATTACATTATTTTATTCTTATTTTAATTTTAACTATAATTC
>NW_021552909.1:0-806 GCF_001605985.2 Dendrobium catenatum
CGAGATTCGTGTCCGATCAAACTAATTTTGTGACGAAGTATCAAGTATAGTGTTATATAGCACTGAAATCATTGTACTCTCTAATTATACTTATTGATTGGTTTCATTTTATTTCTCAATGAAGTGCAGTTTAGTTATGTTGTAATTTTTTATAAAATTATAGAAGCACTTCATAAATTTTTAAATTGTAAGTGCAGTATGATGAGTGATTTCTTTTTAACAAATTTTATGAATATTTTATGTTATATTTTTATTTGAGTTTTAATTATTTTATAATTTAATTGATTATTAATTCATCATTCAAAATTTTATTTGATCAAATATGAAACTTAATGCAATTTTTTAATTGAAAGTTTATGAATTAATTTCAGGATTATTTGACTTCCAATTCTATCAAACTAGGCTTGATCTCGGGCTTTCTTATTGTTTCTTAGAGTAGCTTTATAATACAACTTTTTAAATTTTTTACTAAAAAGCTGCTCTAAGAAGCAGTGCAAAGCTATCCCAAACGAAGCCTTATAACGAAAATGAGCATTTTGAAGAGACGAACTTCAAAGCACCAAAAGTAGTCTAATCCGAGTAAAACTGAGCCCATATTAGGATTCAAAGTGTGGTTGAAAACTTTGGGATATTAAATGATCTCTAAATTTTCATACTTATTGTCAAGTAGAGCATTTTAATGAGACAAATCCAACTAGCCCAACTTTAAGACATGTAAATACTAAATAAATGATTAATGATCAAGTGATTCAATATAAGCCGCCAATTGAATGTTAATAAAATTTGATCAAATTTATTAGAATGAA
>NW_021552910.1:0-271 GCF_001605985.2 Dendrobium catenatum
GTTGAATTAAACTCATTTAAATTTAAATTATAAGCCTTTATGTGAGGAAAAATATATAAATATGATAAAAATTACTTTTAAGATTATTGCATGCAAGAAAATTTGAGTCAGTAGATTGTGTCTCACGTCTTAGCTGTGTATAAAGATTCAATACAAACAGATATAAAAATAATAAGTCTAGAGAAATTTTTGTGTGAAAATTCAGAAAGGGAAAAATCACAAGGTCTATCATAATTGTAAAATTCACTATGTCGTAAGTGATATAAAAATC
>NW_021552911.1:0-335 GCF_001605985.2 Dendrobium catenatum
ACTGAAAAAAAAAAATTAGGTTAATTTTTAAAAAGGCGACGCCTTAAATATATGAGGCGAGGCGTGCCTCAGTAAACTTGAGGCGTAAGCCTCATAAACTAAACTTATTGCGTAGGATTTGAGGCTTAAATGGACGAAATTGCGCTGAGGCGCGCCTTTTATTGCGCAATTTTAAACGTTGCTCTTACATGCTCCAATGCTCCACCAAGAGTAATAAATTTTCCTTCGGAGTTGTGGGAAAAATTCAGACCTCTTATTTCTCCATTTTAGGTTTTGATTCTACCTCCTAAAAGAAGCTCGATGCTGTCTTGCATGGTCAAAGCATTTTCTCTTTA
>NW_021552912.1:0-279 GCF_001605985.2 Dendrobium catenatum
TCATTAGTGGGGAAATTGTGAAATTTTTGAAGGCTCTACATGCTTCGTTGCCACCAGATTATTCGTTCTCTTTAGTTCTGTCACTTGCAAGTGAATCATGCTGGCAACTAAAAGCTTCACTATGCTTATGTGTAAGTGGAAGATCTTGTAGCATTGCTTGCAATTATAGATTTACGTTGATTGTAGGACAAATATTCATAACTTGTATGTTGTCATCTTTTGCATGTTATTTATCGTCGCTTACAATCAAGTTGATGCTTTCATTTGAAATTGGTTGAA